>NC_134404.1:1664049-1700788 GCF_038048845.1 Mixophyes fleayi | reverse complement strand
TAAATGTTGGGCTTTATAGCGTAATGTGTCTTGTGGTGACGTGAGATGTTATGCTGGACACTATATTCCACATAACAGTGCGGACTCCGCGTCAGATGCAACAACATTTCATTAAACAATTGCTAAGGCAATATAATTTATAATATATTAATTATTACTATTATGCACACAGCAGGAGATGTAGTAATGCACAGAGGAACATATTCTAGTCCACACAGCAATCTCTAGGTGCTGTAATTGAAAGGCAGTGGTTCCCCTGAGTTTAATATTGACCCTGTCTGCTTTGTTTCACCGTTTCTGGTGCATTCTAGGACATGAGTTGCCTGGTTGTGTTCTTCAGTAAACAAACTGAAACTAAGTCAATGAGTCCCCAGTGCCACGAGTCACAGGGACTGATGGCCATTTGCTGATATTTGCGCTGCTGAGCTAGGAGACGCGGAGTCTAAACACGCCCCTGGTCTTTGCCAGAGACCCCCGCAAGGGAGTTTGAAGTATGTTGCAAGGGACGTGCAGGTCGCGGCCCCCCAAGTTAGCTATCAGCGGAGTGGATGGTGAACAGACGTGGTCGTGCAGGCAGAGGTCAAACTGTACTGGCAAAAGCCAAAGGTCAGATACAGCGGGAGCAATCAGGCCGAAGGGAGATCCAGGAGCAGAACCAGAGGGAGCCGGGTCGGTACACAGGAGGTCAGTCAGAGAGCAGGGAAACAGGCTGGAACGTTGGAGCATAGGAAGATCTAGATAATCTGGCGTCTACCTAGTGTTAGGGGCAGATTTAAATAGTGGAGCCCTATTCCTGATTGGAGGCAGCGGCCCGAACAGCTGACCGCTGACGGGAAGTGCAGAGAAGCGTCCCGTTGCTAGGAAACAGAGATGCAAGCGGACACACATGCGCACGGCAATGAAAAGCTCCTGAGGACAGCGTCCTGCTGCCTAGCAACGACCGAGCTGCCGGCAGAGCGAGGCGTCCGTCCCTGGCACCGATGGTGATACCCAGGAGACAGCACAGACTTACGTGGTGTTTTGTGGTGAGATGATCTGGATGTTGTCTTGCGGTGACCTGAGATCTGGTGCTGGTTTCATTTGGTGAGATGTTGTGTTGACACCCGTATCCAGGTCTATATTCAAGTGGAATTTCCATCTGAGGTGCTGACCAATCAATAGCCCCAGTTTCATGTCCCAATTACTGCAAGATTTATGGCTCAAACCAGGAGTGAAAGGGATGTAATCCAAGGCTCATCCGCTCACACTCATGGGATTTGTGTAACATTCATCAGTACTCTAGAAGGGAGTTTCTGCCATACCGGTCATTCACCTATCTGGTACTAACCGAGGATTCCATTTAATTCTCCCAGGTCAAGTTGTAATAGGAGCAAATGCTCCGACAACCCATGAATGCCGGTGTTGCAGTATGTGTTGAAATGAGACCAAATGCTGCATCTAGTCCAGCACCGTCTGCTCGGGCTGCACCCTTCAGAAGACCCTGTATGACTGCCATGTCCAGGAGTCGCAGAGCTGCCACAGATGCCCACATGGCAGGGCGTTACCAGCAGCCTGGGAAGGCCCCTGTGTGGCCCCGCTCCCAGTCCATGACCCTACCGTTGTATATATACTTTATATATTAATAAGCTCAGGATGTGTCATCTGCATCTGTCAAGCAATGTGGTAATAAGAAAACCGTCATTACTAGGAATTCTCTCCTTATAATGCAGAGAGATGCGCACAATCTAATGGGGATTTGGCAGAATGTTTAGTTGAAGACAAAGGTTCCAACAATCCAAATAAAATCATTTATTTAAAACACATTTAAAAATAACACAACTGTCATCAATACGAGAAGAGATCTGGCATGTAACATATACACAGTCACGACAACGTGTGTTATATCTTACAGAACACATGACAAGTCCTCAGCAGTCTAGAACACTTTATAATGAACCAGATATGCTGATATCAGCGCATCCTGGATGATCTACATGTCTGTCATTCTCAGACACATAAGTATCCGGAATAAACAGCTTATCCTGGGAACGTATAATATTCACAGATAAACAAAGAAGGGAGAAAGGAAAGAAATAGTACTATATATTACTAATAATACTAGAAGAAGGCACTCCAGATCCATATGAGGAAAATAATATTTAAAAACATAATCTTTATTAAATATCAATAAAATATAATATCGGGTCGGATATCTCTGACCATTTTAAATATCTATTTGGCAATGGTGAATTATTGTTAAAATTAAAAGAAAAGTGATAAGTAAAGAAAATTAATTAAAAATATCTTTTGTTCAACCCCTAGGTGGAGCCAGCTTCAAAAGGGTTTAAATGTATAATAAGTAGTTCTTGTATGTAACTGGCAGCAAAACTGTATCAATAGAGTGTTGGAATAATCCAAAATGTATGTGCACTCTTAGTTTCTTCATTACACGTCTCCCTCTATGGATTTCACACACTTTCTGTCCCAGAAAAGTGTGATACTGGTAGGTGAATTGGCTGCAATCAAATTGCCCTTAGTCTCCCTGTCTGTCTGTGTATTAGGGAATTTAGATTGTAAGCTCCAATGGGGCAAGGGCTGGAGTGAGTGAGTTCTCTGTACAGCGCTGCGGAATCAGTGGCGCTATATAAATAAATGATGATGATCTTGCACTCAGCGATGTACTACAATTGTTCTCCAATCTTCTGAGTAACTACCACACTTGTAGCTTTTTACCATTACCCACTGTATTTGTCCCTGAGGGATTCTGTTCACAGCTGAAAGACTAAGGGAGCAACTTATAAATGTTCTTCTCACCTTCAAAACAGCAAAGTTTTATATAAAATATGTTTTATCAGATTTCTCAGAATCTGAGACTGTAGACCGGCAGTTGGAGGAGCTATGGCAGTAGTAAGAGGTTCTCGGTTCATTATAATGGTTCTGGTGTAGTGACGTGGTCTGCTTCGTGTGATTGCCGGTGGTGGGCTATGGTTGGTGATGTTGGCTGTATGGTGATGATTCTGGTGTAGTGATGTGGTCAGCATCATGTGATTGCCGGTGGTGTGCTACGGTTGGTGATGTTAGCTGTATGGTGATGATTCTGGTGTAGTGACGTGGTCTGCATCGTGTGATTGCCGGTGGTGTGCTATGGTTGGTGATGTTGGCTGTATGGTGATGATTCTGGTGTAGTGACGTGGTCTGCATCGTGTGATTGCCGGTGGTGGGCTATGGTTGGTGATGTTAGCTGTATGGTGATGATTCGGGTATAGTGACGTGGTCTGCATCGTGTGATTGCCGGTGGTGTGGCATGGTTGGTGATGTTGGCTGTATGGTGATGATCCTGGTGTAGTGATGTGGTCTGCATCGTGTGATTGCCGGTGGTGGGCTATGGTTGGTGATGTTAGCTGTATGGTGATGTTTCGGGTGTAGTGACGTGGTCAGCATCGTGTGATTGCCGGTGGTGTGCTATGGTTGGTGATGTTAGCTGTATGGTGATGATTCGGGTATAGTGACGTGGTCTGCATCGTGTGATTGCCGGTGGTGTGCTATGGTTGGTGATGTTGGCTGTATGGTGATGATTCTGGTATAGTGACGTGGTCTGCATCGTGTGATTGCCGGTGGTGTGCTATGGTTGGTGATGTTGGCTGTATGGTGATGATTCTGGTGTAGTGGCGTGGTCTGCATCGTGTGATTGTCGGTGGTGTGCTATGGTTGGTGATGTTAGCTGTATGGTGATGATTCTGGTGTAGTGACGTGGTCAGCATCGTGTGATTGCCGGTGGTGTGCTATGGTTGGTGATGTTGGCTGTATGGTGATGATTCTGGTGTAGTGACGTGGTCTGCATCGTGTGATTGCCGGTGGTGTGCTATGGTTGGTGATGTTAGCTGTATGGTGATGATTCTGGTGTAGTGACGTGGTCTGCATCGTGTGATTGCCGGTGGTGGGCTATGGTTGGTGATGTTGGCTGTATGGTGATGATTCTGGTGTAGTGACGTGGTCTGCATCGTGTGATTGCCGGTGGTGGGCTATGGTTGGGGATGTTGGCTGTATGGTGATGATTCTGGTGTAGTGACGTGGTCTGCATCGTGTGATTGCCGGTGGTGGGCTATGGTTGGTGATGTTAGCTGTATGGTGATGATTCTGGTGTAGTGACGTGGTCAGCATCGTGTGATTGCCAGTGGTGTGCTATGGTTGGTGATGTTAGCTGTATGGTGATGATTCTGGTGTAGTGACGTGGTCTGCATCGTGTGATTGCCGGTGGTGTGCTATATGGTTGGTGATGTAAGCTGTATGGTGATGATTCTGGTGTAGTGACGTGGTCTGCATCGTGTGATTGCCGGTGGTGTGGCATGGTTGGTGATGTTAGCTGTATGGTGATGATTCGGGTGTAGTGACGTGGTCTGCATCGTGTGATTGCCGGGGGTGTGGCATGGTTGGTGATGTAAGCTGTATGGTGATGATTCGGGTGTAGTGACGTGGTCTGCATCGTGTGATTGCCGGTGGTGTGCTATGGTTGGTGATGTTGGCTGTATGGTGATGATTCGGGTATAGTGACGTGGTCTGCATCGTGTGATTGCCGGTGGTGGGCTATGGTTGGTGATGTTAGCTGTATGGTGATGATTCTGGTGTAGTGACGTGGTCTGCATCGTGTGATTGCCGGTGGTGTGCTATGGTTGGGGATGTTGGCTTTATGGTGATGATTCTGGTGTAGTGATGTGGTCTGCATCGTGTGATTGCCGGTGGTGTGCTATGGTTGGGGATGTTGGCTTTATGGTGATGATTCTGGTGTAGTGACGTGGTCTGCATCGTGTGATTGCCGGTGGTGTGGCATGGTTGGTGATGGTGGCTGTATGGTGATGATTCTGGTGTAGTGACGTGGTCTGCATCGTGTGATTGCCGGTAGTGTGGCACGGTTGGTGATGTTAGCTGTATGGTGATGATTCGGGTGTAGTGACGTGGTCAGCATCGTGTGATTGCCGGTGGTGTGGCACGGTTGGTGATGTAAGCTGTATGGTGATGATTCGGGTGTAGTGACGTGGTCAGCATCGTGTGATTGCCGGTGGTGTGGCATGGTTGGTGATGTTGGCTGTATGGTGATGATTCGGGTGTAGTGACGTGGTCTGCATCGTGTGATTGCCGGTGGTGTGGCATGGTTGGTGATGTTGGCTGTATGGTGATGATTCGGGTGTAGTGACGTGGTCTGCATCGTGTGATTGCCGGTGGTGTGCTATGGTTGGTGATGTTGGCTGTATGGTGATGATTCGGGTATAGTGACGTGGTCTGCATCGTGTGATTGCGGTGGTGTGCTATGGTTGGTGATGTTGGCTGTATGGTGATGATTCTGGTGTAGTGACGTGGTCTGCATCGTGTGATTGCCGGTGGTGTGGCATGGTTGGTGATGTAAGCTGTATGGTGATGATTCTGGTGTAGTGACGTGGTCAGCATCGTGTGATTGCCGGTGGTGTGGCATGGTTGGTGATGTTAGCTGTATGGTGATGATTCTGGTGTAGTGACGTGGTCAGCATCGTGTGATTGCCGGTGGTGTGGCATGGTTGGTGATGTTAGCTGTATGGTGATGATTCTGGTGTAGTGACGTGGTCAGCATCGTGTGATTGCCGGTGGTGTGCTATGGTTGGTGATGTAAGCTGTATGGTGATGATTCTGGTGTAGTGACGTGGTCTGCATCGTGTGATTGCCGGTGGTGTGGCATGGTTGGTGATGTTAGCTGTATGGTGATGATTCTGGTGTAGTGACGTGGTCAGCATCGTGTGATTGCCGGTGGTGTGCTATGGTTGGTGATGTTAGCTGTATGGTGATGATTCTGGTGTAGTGACGTGGTCTGCATCGTGTGATTGCCGGTGGTGTGGCACGGTTGGTGATGTAAGCTGTATGGTGATGATTCGGGTGTAGTGACGTGGTCAGCATCGTGTGATTGCCGTGGTGTGGCATGGTTGGTGATGTTGGCTGTATGGTGATGATTCGGGTGTAGTGACGTGGTCTGCATCGTGTGATTGCCGGTGGTGTGCTATGGTTGGTGATGTAAGCTGTATGGTGATGATTCTGGTGTAGTGACGTGGTCTGCATCGTGTGATTGCCGGTGGTGTGCTATGGTTGGTGATGTTAGCTGTATGGTGATGATTCTGGTGTAGTGACGTGGTCAGCATCGTGTGATTGCCGGTGGTGTGCTATGGTTGGTGATGTTAGCTGTATGGTGATGATTCTGGTGTAGTGACGTGGTCTGCATCGTGTGATTGCCGGTAGTGTGGCACAGTTGGTGATGTTAGCTGTATGGTGATGATTCGGGTGTAGTGACGTGGTCAGCATCGTGTGATTGCCGGTGGTGTGGCACGGTTGGTGATGTAAGCTGTATGGTGATGATTCGGGTGTAGTGACGTGGTCAGCATCGTGTGATTGCCGGTGGTGTGGCATGGTTGGTGATGTTGGCTGTATGGTGATGATTCGGGTGTAGTGACGTGGTCAGCATCGTGTGATTGCCGGTGGTGTGCTATGGTTGGTGATGTTAGCTGTATGGTGATGATTCTGGTGTAGTGACGTGGTCAGCATCGTGTGATTGCCGGTGGTGTGGCATGGTTGGTGATGTAAGCTGTATGGTGATGATTCGGGTGTAGTGACGTGGTCTGCATCGTGTGATTGCCGGTGGTGTGCTATGGTTGGTGATGTTGGCTGTATGGTGATGATTCGGGTATAGTGACGTGGTCTGCATCGTGTGATTGCCGGTAGTGTGCTATGGTTGGTGATGTTAGCTGTATGGTGATGATTCTGGTGTAGTGACGTGGTCAGCATCGTGTGATTGCCGGTGGTGTGGCATGGTTGGTGATGATTCTGGTGTAGTGACGTGGTCAGCATCGTGTGATTGCCGGTGGTGTGGCATTGTTGGTGATGTACGCTGTATGGTGATGATTCTGGTGTAGTGACGTGGTCAGCATCATGTGATTGCCGGCTGTGTGGCATGGTTGGTGATGTTAGCTGTATGGTGATGATTCTGGTGTAGTGACGTGGTCTGTATCGTGTGATTGCGGTGGTGTGGCATGGTTGGTGATGTTAGCTGTATGGTGATGATTCTGGTGTAGTGATGTGGTCTGTATCGTGTGATTGCCGGTGGTGTGCTATGGTTGGTGATGTTAGCTGTATGGTGATGATTCGGGTGTAGTGACATGGTCTGCATCGTGTGATTGCCGGTGGTGTGGCATTGTTGGTGATGTAAGCTGTATGGTGATGATTCTGGTGTAGTGACGTGGTCAGCATCGTGTGATTGCCGGCTGTGTGGCATGGTTGGTGATGTTAGCTGTATGGTGATGATTCTGGTGTAGTGACGTGGTCAGCATCGTGTGATTGCCGGTGGTGTGGCATGGTTGGTGATGATTCTGGTGTAGTGACGTGGTCAGCATCGTGTGATTGCCGGTGGTGTGGCATTGTTGGTGATGTAAGCTGTATGGTGATGATTCTGGTGTAGTGACGTGGTCAGCATCGTGTGATTGCCGGCTGTGTGGCATGGTTGGTGATGTTAGCTGTATGGTGATGATTCTGGTGTAGTGACGTGGTCTGCATCGTGTGATTGCCGGTGGTGTGGTATGGTTGGTGATGTTAGCTGTATGGTGATGATTCTGGTGTAGTGATGTGGTCTTTATCGTGTGATTGCCGGTGGTGTGCTACGGTTGGTGATGTAAGCTGTATAGTGATGATTCGGGTGTAGTGACGTGGTCAGCATCGTGTGATTGCCGGTGGTGTGCTATGGTTGGTGATGTTAGCTGTATGGTGATGATTCGGGTGTAGTGACGTGGTCAGCATCGTGTGATTGCCGGTGGTGTGCTATGGTTGGTGATGTTAGCTGTATGGTGATGATTCGGGTGTAGTGACGTGGTCTGCATCGTGTGATTGCCGGTGGTGTGGTACGGTTGGTGATGTTAGCTGTATGGTGATGATTCTGGTGTAGTGATGTGGTCTGCATCGTGTGATTGCCGGTGGTGTGGTACGGTTGGTGATGTTAGCTGTATGGTGATGATTCTGGTGTAGTGACGTGGTCTGTATCGTGTGATTGCCGGTGGTGTGGCACGGTTGGTGATGTTAGCTGTATGGTGATGATTCGGGTGTAGTGACGTGGTCTGCATCGTGTGATTGCCGGTGGTGTGCTATGGTTGGTGATGGTGGCTGTATGGTGATGATTCTGGTGTAGTGACGTGGTCTGTATCGTGTGATTGCCGGTGGTGTGGCACGGTTGGTGATGTTAGCTGTATGGTGATGATTCGGGTGTAGTGACGTGGTCAGCATCGTGTGATTGCCGGTGGTGTGCTATGGTTGGTGATGGTGGCTGTATGGTGATGATTCGGGTGTAGTGACGTGGTCAGCATCGTGTGATTGCCGGTGGTGTGCTATGGTTGGTGATGTCAGCTGTATGGTGATGATTCTGGTGTAGTGACGTGGTCTGCATCGTGTGATTGCCGGTGGTGTGGTACGGTTGGTGATATTAGCTGTATGGTGATGATTCTGGTGTAGTGACGTGGTCTGCATCGTGTGATTGCCGGTGGTGTGCTATGGTTGGTGATGTTAGCTGTATGGTGATGATTCTAGTGTAGTGACGTGGTCTGTATCGTGTGATTGCCGGTGGTGTGCTATGGTTGGTGATGTTAGCTGTATGGTGATGATTCTGGTGTAGTGACGTGGTCTGCATCATGTGATTGCCGGTGGTGTGCTATGGTTGGTGATGTAAGCTGTATGGTGATGATTCTGATGTAGTGATGTGGTCAGCATCATGTGATTGCCGGTGGTGTGCTATGGTTGGTGATGTAAGCTGTATGGTGATGATTCTGGTGTAGTGACGTGGTCAGCATCGTGTGATTGCCGGTAGTGTGGCATGGTTGGTGATGTTGGCTGTATGGTGATGATTCTGGTGTAGTGACGTTGTCAGCATCGTGTGATTGCCGGTGGTGTGGTACGGTTGGTGATGTTAGCTGTATGGTGATGATTCTGGTGTAGTGATGTGGTCAGCATCGTGTGATTGCCGGTAGTGTGGCACGGTTGGTGATGTTAGCTGTATGGTGATGTTTCGGGTGTAGTGACGTGGTCAGCATCGTGTGATTGCCGGTAGTGTGGCATGGTTGGTGATGTTAGCTGTATGGTGATGATTCGGGTGTAGTGACGTGGTCTGCATCGTGTGATTGCGGTGGTGTGGTACGGTTGGTGATGTTAGCTGTATGGTGATGATTCGGGTGTAGTGATGTGGTCAGCATCGTGTGATTGCCGGTAATGTGGCATGGTTGGTGATGTTAGCTGTATGGTGATGATTCTGGTGTAGTGACGTGGTCTGCATCGTGTGATTGCCGGTGGTGTGCTATGGTTGGTGATGTTAGCTGTATGGTGATGGTTCGGGTGTAGTGACGTGGTCTGCATCGTGTGATTGCCGGTGGTGTGGCATGGTTGTTGATGTTAGCTGTATGGTGATGATTCTGGTGTAGTGATGTGGTCTGCATCGTGTGATTGCCGGTGGTGTGGCATGGTTGGTGATGTTAGCTGTATGGTGATGATTCTGGTATAGTGACGTGGTCTGCATCGTGTGATTGCCGGTGGTGTGCTATGGTTGGTGATGTTGGCTGTATGGTGATGATTCTGGTGTAGTGATGTGGTCTGCATCGTGTGATTGCCGGTGGTGTGCTATGGTTGGTGATGTTAGCTGTATGGTGATGATTCTGGTGTAGTGACGTGGTCTGCATCGTGTGATTGCCGGTGGTGTGCTATGGTTGGTGATGTTAGCTGTATGGTGATGATTCTGGTGTAGTGATGTGGTCTGCATCGTGTGATTGCCGGTGGTGTGCTATGGTTGGTGATGTTAGCTGTATGGTGATGATTCTGGTGTAGTGACGTGGTCTGCATCGTGTGATTGCCGGTGGTGTGGCATGGTTGGTGATGTTAGCTGTATGGTGATGATTCTGGTGTAGTGACGTGGTCTGCATCGTGTGATTGCCGGTGGTTTGGCATGGTTGGTGATGTTAGCTGTATGGTGATGATTCTGGTGTAGTGATGTGGTCAGCATCGTGTGATTGCCGGTAGTGTGGCATGGTTGGTGATGTTAGCTGTATGGTGATGATTCTGGTGTAATGACGTGGTCAGCATCGTGTGATTGCCGGTGGTGTGGTACGGTTGGTGATGTTAGCTGTATGGTGATGTTTCGGGTGTAGTGACGTGGTCTGCATCGTGTGATTGCCGGTGGTGTGGCATGGTTGGTGATGTTAGCTGTATGGTGATGTTTCGGGTGTAGTGACGTGGTCTGCATCGTGTGATTGCCGGTAGTGTGGCACGGTTGGTGATGTTAGCTGTATGGTGATGATTCTGGTGTAGTGACGTGGTCTGCATCGTGTGATTGCCGGTGGTGTGGCATTGTTGGTGATGTAAGCTGTATGGTGATGATTCTGGTGTAGTGATGTGGTCTGTATCGTGTGATTGCCGGTGGTGTGCTATGGTTGGTGATGTTAGCTGTATGGTGATGATTCTGGTGTAGTGACGTGGTCAGCATCGTGTGATTGCCGGTGGTGTGGCATTGTTGGTGATGTAAGCTGTATGGTGATGATTCGGGTGTAGTGACGTGGTCTGCATCGTGTGATTGCCGGTGGTGTGGCATTGTTGGTGATGTAAGCTGTATGGTGATGATTCTGGTGTAGTGACGTGGTCAGCATCGTGTGATTGCCGGTGGTGTGGCATGGTTGGTGATGATTCTGGTGTAGTGACGTGGTCAGCATCGTGTGATTGCCGGTGGTGTGGCATTGTTGGTGATGTAAGCTGTATGGTGATGATTCTGGTGTAGTGACGTGGTCAGCATCGTGTGATTGCCGGCTGTGTGGCATGGTTGGTGATGTTAGCTGTATGGTGATGATTCTGGTGTAGTGATGTGGTCTGTATCGTGTGATTGCCGGTGGTGTGGTACGGTTGGTGATGTAAGCTGTATAGTGATGATTCGGGTGTAGTGATGTGGTCTGCATCGTGTGATTGCCGGTGGTGTGCTATGGTTGGTGATGTTAGCTGTATGGTGATGATTCGGGTGTAGTGACGTGGTCTGCATCGTGTGATTGCCGGTGGTGTGGTACGGTTGGTGATGTTAGCTGTATGGTGATGATTCTGGTGTAGTGATGTGGTCTGCATCGTGTGATTGCCGGTAGTGTGGCATGGTTGGTGATGTTAGCTGTATGGTGATGATTCTGGTGTTGTGATGTGGTCTGCATCGTGTGATTGCCGGTGGTGTGCTATGGTTGGTGATGTTAGCTGTATGGTGATGATTCTGGTGTAGTGACGTGGTCTGTATCGTGTGATTGCCGGTGGTGTGCTATGGTTGGTGATGTCAGCTGTATGGTGATGATTCGGGTGTAGTGATGTGGTCAGCATCGTGTGATTGCCGGTGGTGTGGTATGGTTGGTGATGTTAGCTGTATGGTGATGATTCTGGTGTAGTGGCGTGGTCAGCATCGTGTGATTGCCGGTGGTGTGCTATGGTTGGTGATGTTAGCTGTATGGTGATGATTCTGGTATAGTGACGTGGTCTGCATCGTGTGATTGCCGGTGGTGTGCTATGGTTGGTGATGTTAGCTGTATGGTGATGTTTCGGGTGTAGTGACGTGGTCTGCATCGTGTGATTGCCGGTGGTGTGCTATGGTTGGTGATGTTAGCTGTATGGTGATGATTCTGGTGTAGTGACGTGGTCAGCATCGTGTGATTGCCGGTGGTGTGCTATGGTTGGTGATGTTAGCTGTATGGTGATGATTCTGGTGTAGTGACGTGGTCAGCATCGTGTGATTGCCGGTGGTGTGCTATGGTTGGTGATATTAGCTGTATGGTGATGATTCTGGTGTAGTGACGTGGTCTGCATCGTGTGATTGCCGGTGGTGTGCTATGGTTGGTGATGTTAGCTGTATGGTGATGATTCTGGTGTAGTGACGTGGTCTGCATCGTGTGATTGCCGGTGGTGTGCTATGGTTGGTGATGTTAGCTGTATGGTGATGATTCGGGTGTAGTGACGTGGTCAGCATCGTGTGATTGCCGGTGGTGTGCTATGGTTGGTGATGTTAGCTGTATGGTGATGTTTCGGGTGTAGTGACGTGGTCTGCATCGTGTGATTGCCGGTAGTGTGGCATGGTTGGTGATGTTAGCTGTATGGTGATGGTTCTGGTGTAGTGACGTGGTCTGCATCGTGTGATTGCCGGTAGTGTGGCATGGTTGGTGATGTTAGCTGTATGGTGATGATTCTGGTGTAGTGACGTGGTCTGCATCGTGTGATTGCCGGTGGTGTGCTATGGTTGGTGATGTTAGCTGTATGGTGATGTTTCGGGTGTAGTGACGTGGTCAGCATCGTGTGATTGCCGGTGGTGTGCTATGGTTGGTGATGTTAGCTGTATGGTGATGATTCGGGTGTAGTGATGTGGTCTGCATCGTGTGATTGCGGTGGTGTGGTACGGTTGGTGATGTCAGCTGTATGGTGATGATTCTGGTGTAGTGATGTGGTCAGCATCGTGTGATTGCCGGTAATGTGGCATGGTTGGTGATGTTAGCTGTATGGTGATGATTCTGGTGTAGTGACGTGGTCTGCATCGTGTGATTGCCGGTGGTGTGGCACGGTTGGTGATGTAAGCTGTATGGTGATGATTCTGGTGTAGTGACGTGGTCTGCATCGTGTGATTGCCGGTGGTGTGCTATGGTTGGTGATGTTAGCTGTATGGTGATGATTCTGGTGTAGTGACGTGGTCTGCATCGTGTGATTGCCGGTGGTGTGGCACGGTTGGTGATGTAAGCTGTATGGTGATGATTCTGGTGTAGTGACGTGGTCTGCATCGTGTGATTGCCGGTGGTGTGCTATGGTTGGTGATGTAAGCTGTATGGTGATGATTCTGGTGTAGTGACGTGGTCAGCATCGTGTGATTGCCGGTGGTGTGGCACGGTTGGTGATGTAAGCTGTATGGTGATGATTCTGGTGTAGTGACGTGGTCAGCATCGTGTGATTGCCGGTGGTGTGGCATGGTTGTTGATGTTAGCTGTATGGTGATGATTCTGGTGTAGTGATGTGGTCTGCATCGTGTGATTGCCGGTGGTGTGGCACGGTTGGTGATGTTAGCTGTATGGTGATGATTCGGGTATAGTGACGTGGTCAGCATCGTGTGATTGCCGGTGGTGTGCTATGGTTGGTGATGTTAGCTGTATGGTGATGATTCGGGTGTAGTGGTGTGGTCAGCATTGTGTGATTGCCGGTGGTGTGCTATGGTTGGTGATGTTAGCTGTATGGTGATGGTTCGGGTGTAGTGACGTGGTCTGCATCGTGTGATTGCCGGTGGTGTGCTATGGTTGGTGATGTTGGCTGTATGGTGATGATTCTGGTGTAGTGATGTGGTCTGCATCGTGTGATTGCCGGTGGTGTGCTATGGTTGGTGATGTTGGCTGTATGGTGATGATTCGGGTATAGTGATGTGGTCAGCATCGTGTGATTGCCGGTGGTGTGCTATGGTTGGTGATGTTAGCTGTATGGTGATGATTCGGGTGTAGTGGTGTGGTCAGCATTGTGTGATTGCCGGTGGTGTGCTATGGTTGGTGATGTTAGCTGTATGGTGATGGTTCGGGTGTAGTGACGTGGTCTGCATCGTGTGATTGCCGGTGGTGTGCTATGGTTGGTGATGTTGGCTGTATGGTGATGATTCTGGTGTAGTGATGTGGTCTGCATCGTGTGATTGCCGGTGGTGTGCTATGGTTGGTGATGTTAGCTGTATGGTGATGATTCTGGTGTAGTGACGTGGTCTGCATCGTGTGATTGCCGGTGGTGTGCTATGGTTGGTGATGTTAGCTGTATGGTGATGATTCTGGTGTAGTGATGTGGTCTGCATCGTGTGATTGCCGGTGGTGTGCTATGGTTGGTGATGTTAGCTGTATGGTGATGATTCTGGTGTAGTGACGTGGTCAGCATCGTGTGATTGCCGGTGGTGTGCTATGGTTGGTGATGTTAGCTGTATGGTGATGATTCTGGTGTAGTGACGTGGTCAGCATCGTGTGATTGCCGGTGGTGTGCTATGGTTGGTGATGTTAGCTGTATGGTGATGATTCTGGTGTAGTGACGTGGTCTGCATCGTGTGATTGCCGGTGGTTTGGCATGGTTGGTGATGTTAGCTGTATGGTGATGATTCTGGTGTAGTGACGTGGTCAGCATCGTGTGATTGCCGGTGGTGTGCTATGGTTGGTGATGTCAGCTGTATGGTGATGATTCGGGTGTAGTGACGTGGTCAGCATCGTGTGATTGCCGGTGGTGTGGCATGGTTGGTGATGTTAGCTGTATGGTGATGATTCTGGTGTAGTGACGTGGTCAGCATCGTGTGATTGCCGGTGGTGTGGCATGGTTGGTGATGTTAGCTGTATGGTGATGATTCTGGTGTTGTGACGTGGTCAGCATCGTGTGATTGCCGGTGGTGTGCTATGGTTGGTGATGTTAGCTGTATGGTGATAATTCTGGTGTAGTGGTGTGGTCAGCATTGTGTGATTGCCGGTGGTGTGCTATGGTTGGTGATGTTAGCTGTATGGTGATGATTCTGGTGTAGTGACGTGGTCAGCATCGTGTGATTGCCGGTGGTGTGCTATGGTTGGTGATGTTAGCTGTATGGTGATGATTCGGGTGTAGTGGCGTGGTCAGCATCGTGTGATTGCCGGTA
The DNA here is from genome assembly GCF_038048845.1 of Mixophyes fleayi. Classification (NCBI taxonomy): domain Eukaryota; kingdom Metazoa; phylum Chordata; class Amphibia; order Anura; family Limnodynastidae; genus Mixophyes; species Mixophyes fleayi. The sequence goes on along the minus strand of NC_134404.1, from coordinate 1,686,126 downwards.
GTGTGGCACGGTTGGTGATGTTAGCTGTATGGTGATGGTTCTGGTGTAGTGACGTGGTCAGCATCGTGTGATTGCCGGTGGTGTGGCATGGTTGGTGATGTTAGCTGTATGGTGATGATTCTGGTGTAGTGACGTGGTCAGCATCGTGTGATTGCCGGTGGTGTGCTATGGTTGGTGATGTTGGCTGTATGGTGATGATTCTGGTGTAGTGACGTGGTCTGCATCGTGTGATTGCCGGTGGTGTGCTATGGTTGGTGATGTTAGCTGTATGGTGATGATTCGGGTGTAGTGACGTAGTCAGCATCGTGTGATTGCCGGTGGTGTGCTATGGTTGGTGATGTTAGCTGTATGGTGATGATTCTGGTGTAGTGACGTGGTCAGCATCGTGTGATTGCCGGTGGTGTGCTATGGTTGGTGATGTTAGCTGTATGGTGATGATTCTGGTGTAGTGACGTGGTCAGCATCGTGTGATTGCCGGTTGTGCTATGGTTGGTGATGTTAGCTGTATGGTGATGTTTCGGGTGTAGTGACGTGGTCAGCATCGTGTGATTGCCGGTGGTGTGCTATGGTTGGTGATGTCAGCTGTATGGTGATGTTTCGGGTGTAGTGACGTGGTCAGCATAGTGTGATTGCCGTTGGTGTGCTATGGTTGGTGATGTTGGCTGTATGGTGATGATTCTGGTGTAGTGACGTGGTCAGCATCGTGTGATTGCCGGTGGTGTGCTATGGTTGGTGATGTCAGCTGTATGGTGATGTTTCGGGTGTAGTGACGTGGTCAGCATAGTGTGATTGCCGGTGGTGTGCTATGGTTGGTGATGTTGGCTGTATGGTGATGATTCTGGTGTAGTGACGTGGTCAGCATCGTGTGATTGCCGGTGGTGTGGCATGGTTGGTGATGTTAGCTGTATGGTGATGATTCTGGTGTAGTGACGTGGTCTGCATCGTGTGATTGCCGGTGGTGTGCTATGGTTGGTGATGTCAGCTGTATGGTGATGATTCTGGTGTAGTGACGTGGTCTGCATCGTGTGATTGCCGGTGGTGTGCTATGGTTGGTGATGTTAGCTGTATGGTGATGATTCTGGTGTAGTGACGTGGTCTGCATCGTGTGATTGCCGGTGGTGTGCTATGGTTGGTGATGTCAGCTGTATGGTGATGATTCTGGTGTAGTGACGTGGTCTGCATCGTGTGATTGCCGGTGGTGTGCTATGGTTGGTGATGTCAGCTGTATGGTGATGATTCTGGTGTAGTGGCGTGGTCAGCATCGTGTGATTGCCGGTGGTGTGGCATGGTTGGTGATGTTAGCTGTATGGTGATGATTCTGGTGTTGTGACGTGGTCAGCATCGTGTGATTGCCGGTGGTGTGCTATGGTTGGTGATGTTAGCTGTATGGTGATAATTCTGGTGTAGTGGTGTGGTCAGCATTGTGTGATTGCCGGTGGTGTGCTATGGTTGGTGATGTTAGCTGTATGGTGATGATTCTGGTGTAGTGACGTGGTCAGCATCGTGTGATTGCCGGTGGTGTGGCATGGTTGGTGATGTTAGCTGTATGGTGATGATTCTGGTGTTGTGACGTGGTCAGCATCGTGTGATTGCCGGTGGTGTGCTATGGTTGGTGATGTTAGCTGTATGGTGATAATTCTGGTGTAGTGGTGTGGTCAGCATTGTGTGATTGCCGGTGGTGTGCTATGGTTGGTGATGTTAGCTGTATGGTGATGATTCTGGTGTAGTGACGTGGTCAGCATCGTGTGATTGCCGGTGGTGTGCTATGGTTGGTGATGTCAGCTGTATGGTGATGTTTCGGGTGTAGTGACGTGGTCAGCATAGTGTGATTGCCGGTGGTGTGCTATGGTTGGTGATGTTGGCTGTATGGTGATGATTCTGGTGTAGTGACGTGGTCAGCATCGTGTGATTGCCGGTGGTGTGCTATGGTTGGTGATGTCAGCTGTATGGTGATGATTCTGGTGTAGTGACGTGGTCAGCATCGTGTGATTGCCGGTGGTGTGGCATGGTTGGTGATGTTAGCTGTATGGTGATGATTCTGGTGTAGTGACGTGGTCTGCATCGTGTGATTGCCGGTGGTGTGCTATGGTTGGTGATGGTGGCTGTATGGTGATGATTCGGGTGTAGTGACGTGGTCAGCATCGTGTGATTGCCGGTGGTGTGCTATGGTTGGTGATGTCAGCTGTATGGTGATGATTCTGGTGTAGTGACGTGGTCTGCATCGTGTGATTGCCGGTGGTGTGCTATGGTTGGTGATGTTAGCTGTATGGTGATGATTCTGGTGTAGTGACGTGGTCAGCATCGTGTGATTGCCGGTGGTGTGCTATGGTTGGTGATGTCAGCTGTATGGTGATGATTCTGGTCTAGTGGCGTGGTCAGCATCGTGTGATTGCCGGTGGTGTGGCATGGTTGGTGATGTTAGCTGTATGGTGATGATTCTGGTGTAGTGACGTGGTCAGCATCGTGTGATTGCCGGTGGTGTGGCATGGTTGGTGATGTAAGCTGTATGGTGATGATTCTGGTGTAGTGACGTGGTCAGCATCGTGTGATTGCCGGTGGTGTGCTATGGTTGGTGATGTTAGCTGTATGGTGATGATTCTGGTGTAGTGGTGTGGTCAGCATCGTGTGATTGCCGGTGGTGTGCTATGGTTGGTGATGTTGGCTGTATGGTGATGATTCTGGTGTAGTGATGTGGTCAGCATCGTGTGATTGCCGGTGGTGTGGTATGGTTGGTGATGTTGGCTGTATGGTGATGATTCTGGTGTAGTGACGTGGTCAGCATCGTGTGATTGCCGGTGGTGTGCTATGGTTGGTGATGTTAGCTGTATGGTGATGATTCTGGTGTTGTGACGTGGTCAGCATCGTGTGATTGCCGGTGGTGTGCTATGGTTGGTGATGTTAGCTGTATGGTGATAATTCTGGTGTAGTGGTGTGGTCAGCATTGTGTGATTGCCGGTGGTGTGCTATGGTTGGTGATGTTAGCTGTATGGTGATGATTCTGGTGTAGTGACGTGGTCAGCATCGTGTGATTGCCGGTGGTGTGCTATGGTTGGTGATGTTAGCTGTATGGTGATGATTCTGGTGTAGTGGTGTGGTCAGCATCGTGTGATTGCCGGTGGTGTGCTATGGTTGGTGATGTTAGCTGTATGGTGATGATTCTGGTGTAGTGACGTGGTCAGCATCGTGTGATTGCCGGTGGTGTGCTATGGTTGGTGATGTTAGCTGTATGGTGATGATTCTGGTGTAGTGGTGTGGTCAGCATCGTGTGATTGCCGGTGGTGTGCTATGGTTGGTGATGTTAGCTGTATGGTGATGATTCTGGTGTAGTGACGTGGTCAGCATCGTGTGATTGCCGGTGGTGTGCTATGGTTGGTGATGTTAGCTGTATGGTGATGATTCTGGTGTAGTGACGTGGTCAGCATCGTGTGATTGCCGGTGGTGTGCTATGGTTGGTGATGTAAGCTGTATGGTGATGATTCGGGTGTTGTGATGTGGTCAGCATCGTGTGATTGCCGGTGGTGTGCTATGGTTGGTGATGTTAGCTGTATGGTGATAATTCTGGTGTAGTGGTGTGGTCAGCATTGTGTGATTGCCGGTAGTGTGCTATGGTTGGTGATGTTAGCTGTATGGTGATGATTCTGGTGTAGTGACGTGGTCAGCATCGTGTGATTGCCGGTGGTGTGCTATGGTTGGTGATGTCAGCTGTATGGTGATGTTTCGGGTGTAGTGACGTGGTCAGCATCGTGTGATTGCCGGTGGTGTGCTATGGTTGGTGATGTCAGCTGTATGGTGATGTTTCGGGTGTAGTGACGTGGTCAGCATCGTGTGATTGCCGGTGGTGTGCTATGGTTGGTGATGTTAGCTGTATGGTGATGATTCGGGTGTAGTGACGTGGTCAGCATCGTGTGATTGCCGGTGGTGTGCTATGGTTGGTGATGTCAGCTGTATGGTGATGATTCTGGTGTAGTGGCGTGGTCAGCATCGTGTGATTGCCGGTGGTGTGCTATGGTTGGTGATGTTAGCTGTATGGTGATGATTCTGGTGTAGTGGCGTGGTCAGCATCGTGTGATTGCCGGTGGTGTGCTATGGTTGGTGATGTCAGCTGTATGGTGATGTTTCGGGTGTAGTGACGTGGTCTGCATCGTGTGATTGCCGGTGGTGTGCTATGGTTGGTGATGTTAGCTGTATGGTGATGATTCTGGTGTAGTGACGTGGTCTGCATCGTGTGATTGCCGGTGGTGTGCTATGGTTGGTGATGTTAGCTGTATGGTGATGATTCTGGTGTAGTGGCGTGGTCAGCATCGTGTGATTGCCGGTGGTGTGCTATGGTTGGTGATGTCAGCTGTATGGTGATGATTCTGGTGTAGTGACGTGGTCTGCATCGTGTGATTGCCGGTGGTGTGCTATGGTTGGTGATGTTAGCTGTATGGTGATGATTCTGGTGTAGTGGTGTGGTCAGCATCGTGTGATTGCCGGTGGTGTGCTATGGTTGGTGATGTTAGCTGTATGGTGATGATTCTGGTGTAGTGGTGTGGTCAGCATCGTGTGATTGCCGGTGGTATGCTATGGTTGGTGATGTTAGCTGTATGGTGATGATTCGGGTGTTGTGATGTGGTCAGCATCGTGTGATTGCCGGTGGTGTGCTATGGTTGGTGATGTTAGCTGTATGGTGATGATTCTGGTGTAGTGACGTGGTCAGCATCGTGTGATTGCCGGTGGTGTGGCACGGTTGGTGATGTTAGCTGTATGGTGATGATTCTGGTGTAGTGACGTGGTCTGCATCGTGTGATTGCCGGTGGTGTGCTATGGTTGGTGATGTTAGCTGTATGGTGATGATTCTGGTGTAGTGGCGTGGTCAGCATCGTGTGATTGCCGGTGGTGTGCTATGGTTGGTGATGTTAGCTGTATGGTGATGATTCTGGTGTAGTGACGTGGTCTGCATCGTGTGATTGCCGGTGGTATGCTATGGTTGGTGATGTTAGCTGTATGGTGATGATTCGGGTGTTGTGATGTGGTCAGTATCGTGTGATTGCCGGTGGTGTGCTATGGTTGGTGATGTTAGCTGTATGGTGATGATTCTGGTGTAATGACGTGGTCTGCATCGTGTGATTGCCGGTGGTGTGCTATGGTTGGTGATGATTCTGGTGTAGTGACGTGGTCAGCATCGTGTGATTGCCGGTGGTGTGGCATGGTTGGTGATGTTAGCTGTATGGTGATGATTCTGGTGTAGTGACGTGGTCAGCATCGTGTGATTGCCGGTGGTGTGCTATGGTTGGTGATGTTGGCTGTATGGTGATGATTCGGGTATAGTGACGTGATCAGCATCGTGTGATTGCCGGTGGTGTGCTATGGTTGGTGATGTCAGCTGTATGGTGATGATTCTGGTGTAGTGACGTGGTCAGCATCGTGTGATTGCCGGTGGTGTGCTATGGTTGGTGATGTTAGCTGTATGGTGATGATTCTGGTGTAGTGACGTGGTCAGCATCGTGTGATTGCCGGTGGTGTGCTATGGTTGGTGATGTTAGCTGTATGGTGATGATTCTGGTGTAGTGGTGTGGTCAGCATCGTGTGATTGCCGGTGGTGTGCTATGGTTGGTGATGTTAGCTGTATGGTGATGATTCTGGTGTAGTGGTGTGGTCAGCATCGTGTGATTGCCGGTGGTATGCTATGGTTGGTGATGTTAGCTGTATGGTGATGATTCGGGTGTTGTGATGTGGTCAGTATCGTGTGATTGCCGGTGGTGTGCTATGGTTGGTGATGTTAGCTGTATGGTGATGATTCTGGTGTAATGACGTGGTCTGCATCGTGTGATTGCCGGTGGTGTGCTATGGTTGGTGATGATTCTGGTGTAGTGACGTGGTCAGCATCGTGTGATTGCCGGTGGTGTGGCATGGTTGGTGATGTTAGCTGTATGGTGATGATTCTGGTGTAGTGACGTGGTCAGCATCGTGTGATTGCCGGTGGTGTGCTATGGTTGGTGATGTTGGCTGTATGGTGATGATTCTGGTGTAGTGACGTGGTCAGCATCGTGTGATTGCCGGTGGTGTGGCATGGTTGGTGATGTTAGCTGTATGGTGATGATTCTGGTGTAGTGACGTGGTCAGCATCGTGTGATTGCCGGTGGTGTGCTATGGTTGGTGATGTTAGCTGTATGGGGATGATTCTGGTGTAGTGATGTGGTCAGCATCGTGTGATTGCCGGTGGTATACTATGGTTGGGGATGTTAGCTGTATGGTGATGATTCGGGTGTAGTGACGTAGTCAGCATCGTGTGATTGCCGGTGGTGTGCTATGGTTGGTGATGTTAGCTGTATGGGGATGATTCTGGTGTAGTGATGTGGTCAGCATCGTGTGATTGCCGGTGGTGTGCTATGGTTGGTGATGTTAGCTGTATGGTGATGATTCGGGTGTAGTGACGTGGTCAGCATCGTGTGATTGCCGGTGGTGTGCTATGGTTGGTGATGTTAGCTGTATGGTGATGATTCTGGTGTAGTGGCGTGGTCTGCATCGTGTGATTGCCGGTGGTGTGGCATGGTTGGTGATGTCAGCTGTATGGTGATGATTCTGGTGTAGTGACGTTGTCAGCATCGTGTGATTGCCGGTGGTGTGGCACGGTTGGTGATGTTAGCTGTATGGTGATGGTTCTGGTGTAGTGACGTGGTCTGCATCGTGTGATTGCCGGTGGTGTGGCATGGTTGGTGATGTTAGCTGTATGGTGATGGTTCTGGTGTAGTGACGTGGTCTGCATCGTGTGATTGCCGGTGGTGTGGCATGGTTGGTGATGTTAGCTGTATGGTGATGATTCTGGTGTAGTGGTGTGGTCAGCATCGTGTGATTGCCGGTGGTATGCTATGGTTGGTGATGTCAGCTGTATGGTGATGATTCTGGTGTAGTGACGTTGTCAGCATCGTGTGATTGCCGGTGGTGTGCTATGGTTGGTGATGTTAGCTGTATGGTGATGATTCTGGTGTAGTGGTGTGGTCAGCATCGTGTGATTGCCGGTGGTGTGCTATGGTTGGTGATGTTAGCTGTATGGTGATGATTCTGGTGTAGTGACGTGGTCAGCATCGTGTGATTGCCGGTGGTGTGCTATGGTTGGTGATGTAAGCTGTATGGTGATGATTCTGGTGTAGTGACGTAGTCAGCATCGTGTGATTGCCGGTGGTGTGCTATGGTTGGTGATGTAAGCTGTATGGTGATGATTCTGGTGTAGTGATGTGGTCAGCATCGTGTGATTGCCGGTGGTGTGGCATGGTTGGTGATGTTAGCTGTATGGTGATTATTCTGGTGTAGTGACGTGGTCAGCATCGTGTGATTGCCGGTGATGTGCTATGGTTGGTGATGTCAGCTGTATGGTGATGATTCTGGTGTAGTGACGTGGTCAGCATCGTGTGATTGCCGGTGGTGTGGCATGGTTGGTGATGTTAGCTGTATGGTGATTATTCTGGTGTAGTGACGTGGTCAGCATCGTGTGATTGCCGGTGGTGTGGCATGGTTGGTGATGTTAGCTGTATGGTGATTATTCTGGTGTAGTGACGTGGTCAGCATCGTGTGATTGCCGGTGGTGTGCTATGGTTGGTGATGTCAGCTGTATGGTGATGATTCTGGTGTAGTGACGTGGTCAGCATCGTGTGATTGCCGGTGGTGTGCTATGGTTGGTGATGTTAGCTGTATGGTGATGATTCTGGTGTAGTGACGTGGTCAGCATCGTGTGATTGCCGGTGGTGTGCTATGGTTGGTGATGTCAGCTGTATGGTGATGATTCTGGTGTAGTGACGTGGTCTGTATCGTGTGATTGCCGGTGGTGTGCTATGGTTGGTGATGTTAGCTGTATGGTGATGATTCTGGTGTAGTGACGTGGTCAGCATCGTGTGATTGCCGGTAGTGTGGCACGGTTGGTGATATTAGCTGTATGGTGATGATTCGGGTGTAGTGGCGTGGTCAGCATCGTGTGATTGCCGGTAGTGTGGCACGGTTGGTGATGTTAGCTGTATGGTGATGATTCTGGTGTAGTGGTGTGGTCAGCATCGTGTGATTGCCGGTGGTGTGGCATGGTTGGTGATGGTGGCTGTATGGTGATGATTCTGGTGTAGTGACGTGGTCAGCATCGTGTGATTGCCGGTGGTGTGCTATGGTTGGTGATGTTAGCTGTATGGTGATGATTCTGGTGTAGTGGTGTGGTCAGCATCGTGTGATTGCCGGTGGTATGCTATGGTTGGTGATGTTAGCTGTATGGTGATGATTCTGGTGTAGTGACGTGGTCAGCATCGTGTGATTGCCGGTGGTGTGCTATGGTTGGTGATGTTAGCTGTATGGTGATGATTCTGGTGTAGTGGTGTGGTCAGCATCGTGTGATTGCCGGTGGTATGCTATGGTTGGTGATGTAAGCTGTATGGTGATGATTCTGGTGTAGTGATGTGGTCTGCATCGTGTGATTGCCGGTGGTGTACTATGGTTGGTGGTGTTAGCTGTATGGTGATGATTCTGGTGTAGTGGTGTGGTCAGCATCGTGTGATTGCCGGTGGTATGCTATGGTTGGTGATGTTAGCTGTATGGTGATGATTCTGGTGTAGTGACGTGGTCAGCATCGTGTGATTGCCGGTGGTGTGCTATGGTTGGTGATGTTAGCTGTATGGTGATGATTCTGGTGTAGTGGTGTGGTCAGCATCGTGTGATTGCCGGTGGTATGCTATGGTTGGTGATGTAAGCTGTATGGTGATGATTCTGGTGTAGTGATGTGGTCTGCATCGTGTGATTGCCGGTGGTGTACTATGGTTGGTGGTGTTAGCTGTATAGTGATGATTCTGGTGTAGTGATGTGGTCTGCATCGTGTTATTGCCGGTAGTGTGCTATGGTTGGTGATGTTGGCTGTATGGTGATGATTCTGGTGTAGTGATGTGGTCTGCATCGTGTGATTGCCGGTGGTGTGCTATGGTTGGTGATGTTGGCTGTATGGTGATGATTCTGGTGTAGTGACGTGGTCAGCATCGTGTGATTGCCGGTGGTGTGCTATGGTTGGTGATGTCAGCTGTATGGTGATGATTCGGGTGTAGTGACGTGGTCTGCATCGTGTGATTGCCGGTGGTGTGCTATGGTTGGTGATGTTAGCTGCATGGTGATGATTCTGGTGTAGTGACGTGGTCTGCATCGTGTGATTGCCGGTGGTGTGCTATGGTTGGTGATGTTAGCTGTATGGTGATGATTCTGGTGTAGTGACGTGGTCAGCATCGTGTGATTGCCGGTGGTGTGGCATGGTTGATGTAAGCTGTATGGTGATGATTCTGGTGTAGTGACGTGGTCAGCATCGTGTGATTGCCGGTGGTGTGGCATGGTTGATGTAAGCTGTATGGTGATGATTCTGGTGTAGTGACGTGGTCAGCATCGTGTGATTGCCGGTGGTGTGCTATGGTTGGTGATGTTAGCTGTATGGTGATGTTTCGGGTGTAGTGACGTGGTCAGCATCGTGTGATTGCCGGTGGTGTGCTATGGTTGGTGATGTCAGCTGTATGATGATGTTTCGGGTGTAGTGACGTGGTCAGTATCGTGTGATTGCCGGTGGTGTGCTATGGTTGGTGATGTTAGCTGTATGGTGATGATTCTGGTGTAGTGACGTGGTCTGCATCGTGTGATTGCCGGTGGTGTGCTATGGTTGGTGATGTAAGCTGTATGGTGATGATTCTGGTGTAGTGACGTGGTCAGCATCGTGTGATTGCCGGTGGTGTGGCATGGTTGATGTAAGCTGTATGGTGATGATTCTGGTGTAGTGACGTGGTCAGCATCGTGTGATTGCCGGTGGTGTGCTATGGTTGGTGATGTCAGCTGTATGGTGATGATTCTGGTGTAGTGACGTGGTCAGCATCGTGTGATTGCCGGTGGTGTGCTATGGTTGGTGATGTCAGCTGTATGGTGATGTTTCGGGTGTAGTGACGTGGTCAGCATCGTGTGATTGCCGGTGGTGTGCTATGGTTGGTGATGTCAGCTGTATGGTGATGTTTCGGGTGTAGTGACGTGGTCAGCATCGTGTGATTGCCGGTGGTGTGCTATGGTTGGTGATGTCAGCTGCATGGTGATGATTCTGGTGTAGTGACGTGGTCAGCATCGTGTGATTGCCGGTGGTGTGCTATGGTTGGTGATGTCAGCTGTATGGTGATGATTCTGGTGTAGTGACGTTGTCAGCATCGTGTGATTGCCGGTGGTGTGCTATGGTTGGTGATGTCAGCTGTATGGTGATGATTCTGGTGTAGTGACGTGGTCAGCATCGTGTGATTGCCGGTGGTGTGCTATGGTTGGTGATGTAAGCTGTATGGTGATGATTCGGGTGTAGTGACGTGGTCAGCATCGTGTGATTGCCGGTGGTGTGCTATGGTTGGTGATGTCAGCTGCATGGTGATGATTCTGGTGTAGTGACGTGGTCAGCATCGTGTGATTGCCGGTGGTGTGCTATGGTTGGTGATGTTAGCTGTATGGTGATGATTCTAGTGTAGTGACGTGGTCAGCATCGTGTGATTGCCGGTAGTGTGCTATGGTTGGTGATGTTAGCTGTATGGTGATGATTCTGGTGTAGTGACGTGGTCAGCATCGTGTGATTGCCGGTGGTGTGCTATGGTTGGTGATGTTAGCTGTATGGTGATGATTCTGGTGTAGTGACGTGGTCAGCATCGTGTGATTGCCGGTGGTGTGCTATGGTTGGTGATGTTAGCTGTATGGTGATGATTCTGGTGTAGTGACGTGGTCAGCATCGTGTGATTGCCGGTGGTGTGGCATGGTTGGTGATGTTAGCTGTATGGTGATGATTCTGGTGTAGTGACGTGGTCTGCATCGTGTGATTGCCGGTAGTGTGGCATGGTTGGTGATGTTAGCTGTATGGTGATGATTCTGGTGTAGTGGCGTGGTCTGCATCGTGTGATTGCCGGTGGTGGGCTATGGTTGGTGATGTCAGCTGTATGGTGATGATTCTGGTGTAGTGACGTGGTCAGCATCGTGTGATTGCCGGTGGTGTGCTATGGTTGGTGATGTCAGCTGCATGGTGATGATTCTGGTGTAGTGACGTGGTCAGCATCGTGTGATTGCCGGTGGTGTGCTATGGTTGGTGATGTTAGCTGTATGGTGATGATTCGGGTGTAGTGACGTGGTCAGCATCGTGTGATTGCCGGTGGTGTGCTATGGTTGGTGATGTTGGCTGTATAGTGATGATTCTGGTGTAGTGACGTGGTCTGCATCGTGTGATTGCCGGTGGTGTGCTATGGTTGGTGATGTTAGCTGTATGGTGATGATTCTGGTGTAGTGACGTGGTCAGCATCGTGTGATTGCCGGTGGTGTGCTATGGTTGGTGATGTTAGCTGTATGGTGATTATTCTGGTGTAGTGGTGTGGTCAGCATCGTGTGATTGCCGGTGGTGTGCTATGGTTGGTGATGTTAGCTGTATGGTGATGATTCTGGTGTAGTGACGTGGTCAGCATCGTGTGATTGCCGGTGGTGTGGCATGGTTGGTGATGTTAGCTGTATGGTGATGATTCGGGTGTAGTGACGTGGTCTGCATCGTGTGATTGCCGGTGGTGTGCTATGGTTGGTGATGTTAGCTGTATGGTGATGATTCGGGTGTAGTGACGTGGTCAGCATCGTGTGATTGCCGGTGGTGTGGCATGGTTGGTGATGTTAGCTGTATGGTGATGATTCGGGTGTAGTGACGTGGTCAGCATCGTGTGATTGCCGGTGGTGTGGCATGGTTGGTGATGTTAGCTGTATGGTGATGATTCGGGTGTAGTGACGTGGTCAGCATCGTGTGATTGCCGGTGGTGTGCTATGGTTGGTGATGTTAGCTGTATGGTGATGATTCGGGTGTAGTGACGTGGTCAGCATCGTGTGATTGCCGGTGGTGTGGCATGGTTGGTGATGTTAGCTGTATGGTGATGATTCGGGTGTAGTGACGTGGTCAGCATCATGTGATTGCCGGTGGTGTGGTACGGTTGGTGATACGATTTAGGTTGTTATATCAAGGCACATGCTGTTAAATCTTATCACTAGTGTTGCGGTTACACAATCATTCTGTAACCTCATTAATTGTTCCACAATACGATGATATGGTTGGAGTGAGGGCAATACCGAGATGGGACGAGTTGTGCTACATTGTGTCTGTGCGGTGTAACCTGACTCCTGTCCTAACCATCTTATGTCTGTGTCATGTCTGTCACTCACTGCTTATGAGACATAGGGGGGACGTATGAGTAATGGTGCACATGTAACTGTGCTGTAACCCATAGCAACCAGACATTTGCAGAGTCTGGAGTTACAGCACATTTTTCCTGTGCACCAGTTGTGATAAATGTCACCCATGGAATATTCCCCTCCCACTGCAGGGTGACTGTTACGCCCTCTCTTGTCACGGAGGCTTCATGTTTGCTACAGATGTCTCCGCGTCTTACACAATCCCCCTTTTCTGTTATCAGGGCGGCTTTGGCGTCTGCTCATCAGGGACAGCCCCTTCCTGACACGCTGAGCGTCCTGCAGAGTACCCCCCAGGTGCGAGGGATGCACACTATTATCAGGTGAGCCCCCGGCACAGGTACACCCCTCAGACACTATTATCAGGTGAGCCCCCGGCACAGGTACACCCCTCAGACACTATTATCAGGTGAGCCCCCGGCATAGGTGCCACAGCTGGTGATTACAGTGTTCTCCGTATTCCAGGAACAAGGACACCAATCGAGACGAGTTCATCTTTTACTCGAAGCGCCTCATGCGTCTACTGATTGAGCATGCACTCTCCTTCCTCCCACTCAATGTAAGTGTCGTAGTGTAGAGTGGTATGTTATCTGCTGAGTGATCGCTCTCCTTCCTCTTAGTGTAAGTGTTCAGTAACTTTATAATACAGTATCTATCGGCTGATGGAGGACGCTCTCATTCCGCCATGTTGTATAATACAGTATCGGCTGATGGAGGGCGCTCTCATTCCACCATGTTGTATAATACAGTATCGGCTGATGGAGGGCGCTCTCATTCCACCATGTTGTATAATACAGTATCGGCTGATGGAGGACGCTCTCATTCCGCCATGTTGTATAATACAGTATCGGCTGATGGAGGACGCTCTCATTCCGCCATGTTGTATAATACAGTATCGGCTGATGGAGGACGCTCTCATTCCGCCATGTTGTATAATACAGTATCGGCTGATGGAGGACGCTCTCATTCCCCCATGTTGTATAATACAGTATCGGCTGATGGAGGGCGCTCTCATTCCCCCATGTTGTATAATGCAGTATCGGCTGATGGAGGACGCTCTCATTCCGCCATGTTGTATAATGCAGTATCGGCTGATGGAGGACGCTCTCATTCCGCCATGTTGTATAATACAGTATCGGCTGATGGAGGACGCTCTCATTCTGCCATGTTGTATAATACAGTATCGGTTGATGGAGGACGCTCTCATTCCACCATGTTGTATAATACAGTATCGGCTGATGGAGGACGCTCTCATTCTGCCATGTTGTATAATACAGTATCGGTTGATGGAGGACGCTCTCATTCCGCCATGTTGTATAATACAGTATCGGCTGATGGAGGGCGCTCTCATTCCGCCATGTTGTATAATACAGTATCGGCTGATGGAGGACGCTCTCATTCCACCATGTTGTATAATACAGTATCGGCTGATGGAGGACGCTCTCATTCCGCCATGTTGTATAATACAGTATCGGCTGATGGAGGACGCTCTCATTCCGCCATGTTGTATAATACAGTATCGGCTGATGGAGGACGCTCTCATTCCGCCATGTTGTATAATACAGTATCGGTTGATGGAGGGCGCTCTCATTCCGCCATGTTGTATAATACAGTATCGGCTGATGGAGGACGCTCTCATTCCACCATGTTGTATAATACAGTATCGGCTGATGGAGGACGCTCTCATTCCGCCATGTTGTATAATACAGTATCGGCTGATGGAGGACGCTCTCATTCCGCCATGTTGTATAATACAGTATCGGCTGATGGAGGACGCTCTCATTCCGCCATGTTGTATAATGCAGTATCGGCTGATGGAGGACGCTCTCATTCCGCCATGTTGTATAATACAGTATCGGCTGATGGAGGACGCTCTCATTCCGCCATGTTGTATAATGCAGTATCGGCTGATGGAGGACGCTCTCATTCCGCCATGTTGTATAATGCAGTATCGGCTGATGGAGGACGCTCTCATTCCGCCATGTTGTACAATGCAGTATCGGCTGATGGAGGACGCTCTCATTCCGCCATGTTGTATAATCCAGTATCGGCTGATGGAGGACGCTCTCATTCCGCCATGTTGTATAATGCAGTATCGGCTGATGGAGGACGCTCTCATTCCGCCATGTTGTATAATACAGTATCGGCTGATGGAGGACGCTCTCATTCCGCCATGTTGTATAATGCAGTATCGGCTGATGGAGGACGCTCTCATTCCGCCATGTTGTATAATACAGTATCGGCTGATGGAGGACGCTCTCATTCCGCCATGTTGTATAATGCAGTATCGGCTGATGGAGGACGCTCTCATTCCGCCATGTTGTATAATACAGTATCGGCTGATGGAGGACGCTCTCATTCCGCCATGTTGTATAATGCAGTATCGGTTGATGGAGGACGCTCTCATTCCGCCATGTTGTATAATACAGTATCGGCTGATGGAGGACGCTCTCATTCCGCCATGTTGTATAATACAGTATCGGTTGATGGAGGACGCTCTCATTCCGCCATGTTGTATAATACAGTATCGGCTGATGGAGGACGCTCTCATTCCGCCATGTTGTATAATACAGTATCGGCTGATGGAGGACGCTCTCATTCCACCATGTTGTATAATACATTATCGGCTGATGGAGGACGCTCTCATTCCGCCATGTTGTATAATACAGTATCGGCTGATGGAGGACGCTCTCATTCCGCCATGTTGTATAATGCAGTATCGGCTGATGGAGGACGCTCTCATTCCGCCATGTTGTATAATACAGTATCGGCTGATGGAGGACGCTCTCATTCCGCCATGTTGTATAATACAGTATCGGCTGATGGAGAGCGCTCTCATTCAACCATGTTGTATAATACAGTATCGGCTGATGGAAGACGCTCTCATTCCGCCATGTTGTATAATACAGTATCGGCTGATGGAGGACGCTCTCATTCCGCCATGTTGTATAATACAGTATTGGTTGCTGGAGGACGCTCTCATTCCGCCATGTTGTATAATACAGTATCGGCTGATGGAGGACGCTCTCATTCCGCCATGTTGTATAATACAGTATCGGCTGATGGAGGACGCTCTCATTCCGCCATGTTGTATAATACATTATCGGCTGATGGAGGACGCTCTCATTCCGCCATGTTGTATAATACATTATCGGCTGATGGAGGACGCTCTCATTCCGCCATGTTGTATAATACAGTATTGGTTGCTGGAGGACGCTCTCATTCCGCCATGTTGTATAATACAGTATCGGCTGATGGAGGACGCTCTCATTCCGCCATGTTGTATAATACATTATCGGCTGATGGAGGACGCTCTCATTCCGCCATGTTGTATAATACATTATCGGCTGATGGAGGACGCTCTCATTCCGCCATGTTGTATAATACAGTATTGGTTGCTGGAGGACGCTCTCATTCCGCCATGTTGTATAATACAGTATCGGCTGATGGAGGACGCTCTCATTCTGCCATGTTGTATAATACAGTATCGGCTGATGGAGGACGCTCTCATTCTGCCATGTTGTATAATACAGTATCGGTTGATGGAGGGCGCTCTCATTCCTCCATGTTGTATAATACAGTATCCGCTGATGGAGGGCGCTCTCATTCCGCCATGTTGTATAATACATTATCGGCTGATGGAGGGCGCTCTCATTCCGCCATGTTGTATAATACATTATCGGCTGATGGAGGACGATCTCATTCCGCCATGTTGTATAATACATTATCGGCTGATGGAGGGCGCTCTCATTCCGCCATGTTGTATAATACATTATCGGCTGATGGAGGACGCTCTCATTCCGCCATGTTGTATAATACAGTATCGGCTGATGGAGGGCGCTCTCATTCCGCCATGTTGTATAATACAGTATCGGCTGATGGAGGACGCTCTCATTCCGCCATGTTGTATAATACAGTATCAGCTGATGGAGGACGCTCTCATTCCACCATGTTGTATAATACAGTATCGGCTGATGGAGGACGCTCTCATTCCGCCATGTTGTATAATGCAGTATCGGCTGATGGAGGACGCTCTCATTCCACCATGTTGTATAATACAGTATCGGCTGATGGAGGACGCTCTCATTCCACCATGTTGTATAATACAGTATCGGTTGATGGAGGACGCTCTCATTCCACCATTGTTGTATAATACAGTATCGGCTGATGAGAGGACGCTCTCATTCCACCATGTTGTATAATACAGAATCGGCTGATGGAGGACGCTCTCATTCCGCCATGTTGTATAATACAGTATCGGCTGATGGAGGACGCTCTCATTCCGCCATGTTGTATAATGCAGTATCGGCTGATGGAGGACGCTCTCATTCCACCATGTTGTATAATGCAGTATCGGCTGATGGGAGGGGCGCTCTCATTCCGCCATGTTGTATAATAACAGTATCGGCTGATGGAGGACGCTCTCATTCCGCCATGTTGTATAATACAGTATCGGCTGATGGAGGACGCTCTCATTCCACCATGTTGGTATAATACATTAATCGGTTGATGGAGGACGCTCTCATTCCGCGATGTTGTATAATACAGTATCGGCTATGGAGGACGCTCTCATTCCGCCATGTTGTATAATACAGTATCGGCTGATGGAGGACGCTCTCATTCAGCCATGTTGTATAATACAGTATCGGCTAATGGAGGGCGCTCTCATTCCGCCATGTTGTATAATACAGTATTCGGCTGATGGAGGACGCTCTCATTCCGCCATGTTGTATAATACAGTATCGGCTAATGGAGGGCGCTCTCATTCCGCCATGTTGTATAATACAGTATCGGCTGATGGAGGACGCTCTCATTCCGCCATGTTGTATAATACAGTATCGGCTGATGGAGGACGCTCTCATTCCGCCATGTTGTATAATACAGTATCGGCTAATGGAGGGCGCTCTCATTCCGCCATGTTGTATAATACAGTATCGGCTGATGGAGGACGCTCTTATTCCGCCATGTTGTATAATACAGTATCGGCTAATGGAGGGCGCTCTCATTCCCGCCATGTTGTATAATACAGTATCGGCTAATGGAGGGCCGCTCTCATTCCGCCATGTTGTATAATACATTTATCACACATGCCACTGACTGCCTTTCTCTCATGTATTTGGTCTTAGCCAGTAACGGTGGGAGACCCCTCAGGGCAGCTTGTATCAGGGGTAAAAGATTCCATCGTCAGAGGGTGAGTAAATGATCTGTTGTTCAGCATTTTGTATTGTTTTGAAAATGGGTTAAATAAAACATATTTCATGGCTGCATGGAATGGTAATTGTTGAACAGTAATATAAAAGGATTTTGGTAGTCGCTGTAAATTTCTTATTCAGTGTGGTATAGAGGGCTCGTGCATAACAATACATGGTGACCTGGAAGACAGGGCAGCCAATTCCGACACCCCTTCTTGCTGAAGCAATGGCCTGTAAAAGGGACGCCTTCCAGGATAGGAATTTTAGTTTCACGTTTTCAAGAGGCTTGGCCCGTCTCTTCTGTAGTGCTGGAAGGACCAAGTTACGGTCACCATGGAGCGACCAGTGAAACCTAAGGGGTTTAGAAATGAATTATCCTGTGAGGAAAGGTATGGGCCTTGAGAATAGTGGCCATGGCCGATACTTGGGCTACTTGAGAAGTTAATCGCAACCCACTGTTTAGGCCATTCTGTAAGAAGGACAAGAGGCGCGTCAAGTTCTAGATAAAGTATGAACTCATTTTGTTCTCACAACCAGCTTATGTAGGTTTTTTCCACACTCTGTGGTAAGGTTTCTGGCCTTGATCATGGTCTGAAAGACCTTCTCAAATAACCCCTTACCTCAAAGTATCATGGCTTCACCAGCCATGCTGTCAATGGCAACTGAGTCTTGGGTTTTGACTTAGGAAGATCTTCTCTGAGAGGTGTCCTCCACCATGGTTCTGCCACCATTCTTAGGATGTCGCCTTTATGAGTATCTAAGGGAGCTTGGGAATTGGTAGGAAATTATATTATAGTCGGGTACTTCCATGGCAGATGTAAAAGAGAAAAATACAGCACTGGGAATAGAACAACGAATTCAAATAAAACAAATTATCTTGTTGCTCATATCATTAAAACCATTTTTTGTATTTTTCAAAAAATTACCCATCCAATAATGAATTGTGCACGCTTGGTTGCATCGACTTGAAGATGATTATGTCTTAATCACAAATGTCTATACTATAACCGGTTATATGTAAGGACACGGTCCTCTCCTCCTGCCTGCAGTGTAGTATAAGTGTCCTTAGTGGTATGTGACATGATATAAATGTAGGTAGATCTGCCTCCATAAGTTATGGTCAATATCTATTGTCTTTTATTTTTATTCTTATTTCAAAGATTATCGTGATTGTACATTTTGTATAATTTGCATTATATTAAGTTTTAGGTTATGATTTGTTTTAATGGTATAATGAATTAGAAAAGTGAGCTCTGTATAAGACAGACCTATGGATGTCCAACTGCAAGAGATTGACAACTAATTACTGTGGAGTATAAATACACTGAGGTTTGGATCTCCTCCTACCATCCATTTAGTTTTGCAATGGAAGATTGACTGGTGCACCACCCTCACTGTGCACTACTAATCATAATTATATCAGGGTCTTTTACTGGACACAGTAGAGGGCTAACACCAGATTCGGACTGAAAACTAAAGGATATAAGAAGGAAATTTCAAGTATTTGCTAATTAGTGTCTGAACGTTTTCATCTTTTGGAAATACTATTCATCTATGTGTCTTTTACTCCAAAAACATACTAGTAAGTTAATTGGCTGCTAGTAAGTTAATTGGCTGCTATCAAATTGACCTTTAGTCTCTCTTTGTCTATGTGTGTGAGTGTGTGTGTTAGGGACTTTAGACTGTAAGCTCCAATGGGACAGGGACTGATGGGAGCAGGGTTCTCTGTACAGTGATGCGGAATTAGTGGCGCTATATAAATAGCTGTAGCTCTTGATACTACAAAATCCTGATTGTCCGATATTCGGTGCACACTGTTCAGATTTGAGGACTTTTCCGTATCGGAGATGATTTTCTTCTCCTTGCACATGCTGGTACGTAGTAGAAGGAGAAGAGACCGTGTGCTATAATTGACCACTTCCTGGGATGTATGGCATGTTGGCTCAAAAAAGTGAGCCTCCCCAATTGCCCAAATACTGCCATGATTGCTGGGACATGACCTTCTGCCCAGCGCGTTATCCTAGCTGTCTCCTTCATCGCCAAAGGGCTCGTGGTCCCTCCCCCCTTGGTGATTTATGTATGCCACCACAGTGGTATTGTCCAACGGTATTTGTATGGGACAGCCGCTTAGGAGGGACTGAGCTTCCAGCTGAGTGTTTAGCATTGCTCTGAGTTTGAGAATGTGTAATGGTTAGTTGTGACTTCTCTTGGGACCAAAGTCAGAGGTCCAGCGTTGCTGATCCCCATCTCTGTTGCCTTGCATTTGTGGTTACTATGGTGCAGTCCTACAGTCCAGAAAGGGGACATCCCTTGCTGAGCTTTTGGTACGGTATAACATCACCCCTTTTTGACCTTAAGAGAGCTGACATGACCCCCATGACCTTTGTAAATACCCTTAGTGCTGTGGACAGACCAAAGTGTAGAGCTTAGAACTGGTAATGGCTGTAATGTATTCCCAGATTGTGATATGGAGATACGCATCTCTAATGTCCTTGGAAAAGAGAAATTCTTCTCGCTCCATGGCATTGATGACCGATTGAACGGACCTCATACTGTATTTTTTTCACCCACGTTTGCAACTAGAAAAACGTTTGAAAAATAACCCCAAACCCTCCTGCTCTAGCAAGACTGTGACAATCAAACCCACCAAGAGGTAGTATCTGGATAGCCCCCTGAATGGCCCTTCTCATAGCTCTGTCTTTCGAGTTGGGAGTGAAAAAGAACTGCTAAGGTGGAGGCCGCAAGAGTGTCAAGACACAGTCCTTTCTTATGATGCCTCTGACCCATGACTTCGAAGAAGACCTGATCTACTGGTCCGAAAGAGCAAGAGATGGGCTCCACCACATAGCTCTCTGGGTAGGGAGGGATTTCTTCATGCACAATGTTTTTCAGCTGGCTTGGAACCAGGACACCTGCCCCAGCCAAGTCTGCTTACGCCTTCGGTGACCACTACTTGGAGTAACGATCTGGCCTCTCTTGTAGACGTTACTCTTGATTTACCCGAAAAAGAAAGGACCGGAATCTATGGCATCTTGGCTTTGGGGCATTAACTGATAGGGAAAAGAGGACAGTTTCCTCAAAAGGTAACACTTTCAGAGTCCTTTTGGTCTTCATATCAGTCTGCCAAGACCTAAGCCAGAGAGTACATCTTGTGCTACTGCTAAGGCTTAGGGCTCTGGGAGTGACTTTGACCAGCGTCTCCTAAATACTCTGATGCTTCCTTCTTTACAATGGTCCACTAAGGGCAGCAACTCTGATCTGGGCATCCCTGGTTGTATTTAGAATCAGGGTGGTAGGGGCTCTTTTTGGTGAGCTTACCTTGGACCGTCTGCGCTTTTGACAGGGGTTTCTTAGGGATTGGTGCTGCCGGTTACGGATTCTTCAGGTGTTCGTTTTCCGATCTTTTTGTTTTTTGCCGTGGCGCAACCTGTGGAGAGAGAAGAGAGAAAAGAAGAGAGAGAGGGGGGGGGGGGGGGAGAGGAGAGAGAGAGGGGAGGGTTGTAGGGGGGGGCAGAGATGGCGTGTGGGAGAACACAGAAATAGGGCCGGTACCCAGCAATATACTCCTGGGGCTTAGTGTAGTTTTATAACTCTTTTTGCTGGTGTGTGGTTCTATAGCTCTTTGCCCTGTTTACAGCCCTAATTGCACTGTATATTGTGGGGGGATAGGTACCTCCTGTGAGGGGTGTGACTAGTGCTAAGAATGGGGGGGGGGGGGTGGGTTTAAGGAGCTCTTATATGGCTACAGCTAATTATAGAGGCAGTATGTCTCGTGATAGCCTCTATTTTATGTGCTGTGATACGTATTATATTTTTTGAAATTGGCGCTATAATGGACTATGTGTGGTTAACAATGGGGGGGGTTTGTTATAGGTGCGGGTGTGTGTGTACTTTTGCTCGGGTAAGCTCTTACAAAGAGCAGTTTGGTAGATGTCAGGCCCCTCACCCCCATTCTTAGCACTAGTCACACCCCCTCACAGGAGGTACCTAACCCCCCACAATATACAGTGCAATTAGGGCTGCAAACAGGGCAAAGAGCCTATAGACCCACACCAGCAAAAAGAGCTATAATACTACACTAAGCCCCAGGAGTATATTGCTGGTACCCTGGCCTATTCTGTGTTCTCCACAACGCCATCTCTGCCCCCCCCTACACCCTCCCCTCTCTCTCTCTCTTTCCCCCCCTCCTCCCTCCTCTCTTTGTTTCTCCTCTCTTTCTCTCTCTTCTCTCTCCACAGGTTTACGCCACGGCAAAAATAAAATAAAATCCCCTGGTTGTATGCCCTCACTGATCTGCAGCCCCCGTTTTTCTTCCTTTCTCAGATCACCCAAGTGGGCCTCACATGTGGCATCTGGTTTTGAATGTCCATTTGGTAATCTTGGCTGGCACTTGAAACATGTGAAGGGACATAACCAATTTTCCCCCTGACCACACTTGGGCCTGGAAGTAGTCCCCTTCTTTTCTGACATGATCTAAGAGAGAGACAGAAAAAGAGTTATGTACCTGCCCAAACACCAATGTAAAAAATAGCAGTAAGAGTATAGTGACAGTTTTATAGTTTCATTGTTATTGAACACCGTACACAGAATGCACCATAAGGTATTTACATGTCACATAGGGCTCAATAACAATCAGCATATACAGAAATGCAGCATATTCCTA
>NC_134404.1:1618449-1663849 GCF_038048845.1 Mixophyes fleayi | reverse complement strand
TACCATCGCTCTGCCCGCTACCCAGCAGCTCTGGCCAGTGCGATAGGCCAGGGGGGATCCATCCACAGCAACCCTGATCCATAGAAAGAGGTCAGGAGTACCAGCCCAGGTACACCAGTAACGGGGTACACTCACAGCGTCAGTTACCCAAAAGAAACCCGGTTCTGGATGCCGGTACAGAGTCTAGTGGGGGCAGCATTTGTAAGCCCCTCCTACTGTGATGAGAGGTCGCGTTTGGGATAAGGAAAGGGAACTGTGGCAAAGTTTGCCCATGCCCAACCTGTTTCCAGCAACAATAGACAGGGTGGCATAGGCGGTTCATCCTCTCACACTGACCTACCTATTACTAGAGACAGGAAAGGACCTAGAGAAAGAGAAGAGCTGCCTTATAGACCATGGAGATGGTAGGTTCCCTGCCCATTGTAATCATGGAGAACTAAAGAGGAAAGTGTCATTATAAAAAGGGTGGCTTATAAGTAGGATTCTACACGCAGAGAAATACATCTTTATAATGACCAGCTAGAATAATACACTGCAGGACTTTACAGCAGTCAGGATATGGATATTTGCAGAATTAATTACACCCTGTAGGTGGAGGCAGCAAGTAGTACCGCCCCCAGGGGTCAGAATCTGCCCGTGAACAGAGGAGATGGACACTTCTGCGCTGGTTTATACTTTCCTTGCTGTCTATATCTGTACGGTCATGTACTGGCAGTAAAGTCTCCACACTCACCCACTCCTTCCTCCGGCTGTGCGTGGTGAAGTCATACACCGGGACTTTAACGCTCTTTCCCTTCTTCAGTTTGCGCAACACATTCACCAACAGATCAAAGTCAAACGCGTCAGGGTGATCAAAATTGTACTCGTTCCTGGCTGCCAATTCCTGCTGATCTTTACTGAGGACCTGGTGATGGATAGAGAGTAGAGATCAGCGCCACAGACACATGATACATTGGCGCTAAACATGTAATGTTACGAGCAGATTATCAATCCTTCGCACCTATATACCCGTTCTGGCACGAAAGTCAGCAAATTGTACACATTTATAAAAAAAAAAAAAAAAATCATGGAAAATGCAATCATTTACATTAAATTCTGAAATTCTAAGATATTTCTATAAATCATTCTACTTTCCCAGCTACTTTTGACGGATATGGTAAAATCTGTGTAAACAAAACACATACCAGTGACAGAAGCTTTAACATCTTGCTAGTCTCTCTGAGAACAGTGACCGCACACTAACATTACACATAGTGAGAATACAGACTTCCGCAAGAGCTTGCAATCAGGCCCTGATCTCCCTCATGAGCCAGCAGGACCTGATTACCTGTGTGGAGGCTCAGAAATATCCAACAGAGGACATCTCCAAACTTACCACATGAGAGGGCACAGACAGGACCTGATGACCTATGTGAGGCTCATGGAGATCCAGCAGGTCAGCTCCAGACCTCCCACATGAGAGGGCACAGACAGGACCTGATGACCTATGTGAGGCTCAGAGAGATCCAGCAGATCTCAGCTCCAGATCTCCTACATGAGGGGGCACAGACAGGACCTGATAACCTGTGTGGGGCTCAGAGAGATCCAGCAGAGGTCAGCTCCAGACCACCCACATGAGAGGGCATAGACAGGACTTGATGACCTATGTGAGGCTCAGAGAGATCCAGCAGATCTCAGCTCCAGATCTCCTACATGAGAGGGCATAGACAGGACCTGATGACCTATGTGAGGCTCATAGAGATCCAGCAGAGGTCAGCTCCAGACCTCCCACATGAGAGGGCACAGACAGGACCTGATGACCTATGTGAGGCTCAGAGAGATCCAGCAGATCTCAGCTCCAGATCTCCTACATGAGAGGGCACAGACATGACCTGATGACCTATGTGAGGCTCATGGAGATCCAGCAGGTCAGCTCCAGACCTCCCACATGAGAGGGCATAGACAGGACCTGATGACCTGTGTGGGGCTCAGAGAGATCCAGCAGAGGTCAGCTCCAGACCACCCACATGAGAGGGCATAGACAGGACTTGATGACCTGTTTGGGGCTCAGAGAGGTCAGCTCCAGACCACCCACATGAGAGGGCACAGACAGAACCTGATGACCTGTGTGAGGCTCAGAGAAATCCAGCAGAGGTCAGCTCCAGACCACCCACATGAGAGGGCACAGACAGAACCTGATGACCTGTGTGAGGCTCAGAGAAATCCAGCAGAGGTCAGCTCCAGACCTCCCACATGAGAGGGCATAGACAGGACCTGATGACCTGTGTGGGGCTCAGAGAGATCCAGCAGAGGTCAGCTCCAGACCTCCTACATGAGAGGACACTCACATTTGGAGCACAACCTTCCTATTAGTAGCACAAAGTATAATAGTGATATTGCGGCACCATAATGAATAACGGGATGGGCCTCAGGATGAATGTCAGTATATTAGTGCTCAGAGTTGTGACTGGTAAATCTGGTGAGGATCACACTAGAGGATATATAACACGTTATATATTGGATGCTCAGAGACATCCAGCAGAGGTCAGCTCCAGATCTCCTACATGAGAGGGCACAGACAGGACCTGATGACCTGGTTGGATGCTCAGAGAGATCCAGCAGAGTTCAGCTCCAGACCTCCTACATGAGGGGGCACAGACAGGACCTGATGACCTGGTTGGATGCTCAGAAAGATCCAGCAGATCTCAGCTCCAGACCTCCTACATGAGAGGACACAGACAGGACCTGATGACCTGGTTGGATGCTCAGAGATCCAGCAGAGGTCAGCTCCAGATCTCCTACATGAGGGGGCACAGACAAGGCCTCAGAGATTCATGACTTCTGCTTGAACTCCACACATTTCCTACATGCCTTACTCACACTCACATTTGGAGCACAACCTTCCTATTAGTAGCACGAAGTATAATAGTGATATTGCGGCACCATAATGAATAACAAGATGGGCCTCAGGATGAATGTCAGTATATTAGTGCTCAGAGTTGTGACTGGTAAATCTGGTGAGGATCACACTAGAGGTTATATTACACGTTATATATGTGCCGTACACACCTTATAGAAACAGTCCATGGAGAGGAGAACGACCCAGGGCACATCCAGAGCTTCAATAATTTTATTGGCTACGGTGGTCTTACCAGACGCGCTGCCCCCACACAGACCTAAAGAAGAGGAAGGAAACTTCAGTATAGTGTGCGGGGCAATAGTGCAGCACAGTGCGCGGGGCAATAGCGCATAGTATAATGTACAGTGTAATAGTACACGAGGTAATAGTGCAGTACAGTGTATAGTGCACGGGGTAATAGTGCAGTACAGTAATAGTACACAAGGTAATAGTGCAGTACAGTATATAGTACACAAGGTAATAGTGCAGTACAGTATATAGTACACAAGGTAATAGTGCAGTACAGTGCGCAGGGCAATAGAGCGTAGTATAATGTACTGTGTAATAGTGCAGTACAGTAATAGTACACAAGGTAATAGTGCAGTACAGTGTATAGTGCACGGGGTAATAGTGCAGTACAGTAATAGTACACAAGGTAATAGTGCAGTACAGTGTATAGTGCACGGGGTAATAGTGCAGTACAGTGTATAGTGCACGGGGTAATAGTGCAGTACAGTATATAGTACACAAGGTAATAGTGCAGTACAGTATATAGTACACAAGGTAATAGTGCAGTACAGTATATAGTACACAAGGTAATAGTGCAGTACAGTATATAGTACACAAGGTAATAGTGCAGTACAGTATATAGTACACAAGGTAATAGTGCAGTACAGTATATAGTACACAAGGTAATAGTGCAGTACAGTATATAGTACACAAGGTAATAGTGCAGTACAGTGCGCAGGGCAATAGAGCGTAGTATGATGTACTGTGTAATAGTGCAGTACAGAGTACAATACACAGTATAATTGTACAGTATACTGCTGTATGGATATAACTGTATAATAATGCAGTATAGTGATGTGTTAATATAATGTAACATACAACGATATCAGCTGTAACTTCTCAGATAACACAATACGGACTGGTTGTTTATTATATACATATATTCTCTCACCTATGACGAAAGCTTCCTTAAACGGAGTCCCGGACTCATTGTACCAGGGCGGGCGCCCAGCCGTATAGATGGTTCTCTTGCTTGTTCGTAACAATGGTGGCTCAGTCTTGCTCTGACTCGTAGTGCGCTTACGGGGTGACAGAGATGGGGTGAGAGGCAGACGGGTGAGCAGGGTGTCCAAGGAGTCGTCTCCACTGTCACTGATGAAATAAAGATAATTCTGTTACTGTAGGTCTGTACGACCAGCGAGAAAATACCCCTTCTGCCCCAATGTACCCCAATACTTTACAGCACTAATCCTCTACTGCCCCAGTGTACCCCAATACCCACTACTATGGCTGTACTGCCCCAGTGTACCCCAATACTAATCCTCTACTGCCCCAGTGTACCCCAATAGCCACTTCTATGGCTGTACTGCCCCAGAGTACCCCAATACTAATCCTGTACTGCCCCAGTGTACCCCAATACTAATCCTGTACTGCCCCAGTGTACCCCAATACCCACTACTATGGCTGTACTGCCCCAGTGTACCCCAATACTAACCCTGTACTGCCCCAGTGTACCCCAATACACACTACTAATCCTGTAGTGCCCCAGTGTACCCCAATACCCACTCCTACTTCTGTACTGCCCCAGTGTACCCCAATACACACTCCTACTTCTGTACTGCTCACTTATATAGGACTGTGTGAATGCAGTAGTAGTGTGTATATCTCATATGCTCTGCTGTTCCTATACATCCACTTACACACCACTACTCCAGTCACACAGTCCTATGTATCTCACATGCTCTGTTGTTCCTGTTTATATCCCCATGAAGAGGCAGACGGCCTCTGCTCTGTCCTCTCTACTATTCCTGCGCGTTTTGTACCTGTTGAGTGTAAGGAAACTGACGCGACCAGATATCACAGCTCCGAAGTAACACTCAGACCCCGAGGGGGTCATACTGGAGGAAGGGAGGGAGGACCCCAAGTCTTCAGCGCAGTGCGGGGATCTACAGCTACAACCACAACAGTAGTCCCCGGCCAGCGAGCTGCCAAAAATAGGACGAACCCTCTGCAGCCGAGAGATAAAAATATCTGAGGATCCCGGCTGTTATCTACATGACGGGCTCAGTGTGACCTGGGGGTGGCTCCTTGTGTGCAGGGTCTGGCTGGGACACCTGCTCTTGGGGGGGTCACGCAGACGGAGGATAGTGGGGGGGGGGGGTACCCCACTTCCATCTCCTGTCTCTATCCACATCTCAGGATCGCTGGGCTGTATCTGGGATAATGAACAGCCAGTGGTTTCTGGCATCATATATGGAATCAGTCCATGCACAGTATGGGCGACACTCCCAGGACATATTATCACTCACACATAACTCAGTCATTACCCCCTTATATCTTACTGGTACATATGTACCTAATATTATCATTGTACTGCGAGTCCTGTCCTGGCTCAGCACATACATTGCTCTATGTCCTAAATGTTACATTAGGGTCACCGTACCCCTCTTCTCTCCCACATACTGTCTCCCTCCCACGCCCAGTACTTTGTGTAATATATCGTGCTACATAAATAATACAATAACACATAATAACTAATATACATTGTGCTAATAGCTTTGTAAAATATACACCCATTAAAAGGAACATAAATATATTATAGCTGATATTCAGACCCAACTAACATCTACAACAGGTACCAGAGAAGGAGTAACTGGGAGACACTGGGTATAATATACCGCACCATCTAGTAACTGGGAGACACTGGGTATAATATACCGCACCATCTAGTAACTGGGAGACACCGGGTATAATATACCGCACCATCTAGTAACTGGGAGACACTGGGTATAATATACCGCACCATCTAGTAACTGGGAGACACTGGGTATAATATACCGCACCATCTAGTAACTGGGAGACACTGGGTATAATATACCGCACCATCTAGTAACTGGGAGACACTGGGTATAATATACCGCATCATCTAGTAACTGGGAGACTCTGGGTATAATATACCGCACCATCTAGTAACTGGGAGACACTGGGTATAATATACAGCACCATCTAGTAACTGGGAGACACTGGGTATAATATACCGCACCATCTAGTAACTGGGAGACACCGGGTATAATATACCGCACCATCTAGTAACTGGGAGACACTGGGTATAATATACCGCACCATCTAGTAACTGGGAGACACTGGGTATAATATACCGCACCATCTAGTAACTGGGAGACACCGGGTATAATATACCGCACCATCTAGTAACTGGGAGACACAGGGTATAATATACCGCACCATCTAGTAACTGGGAGACACCGGGTATAATATACCGCACCATCTAGTAACTGGGAGACACCGGGTATAATATACCGCACCATCTAGTAACTGGGAGACACTGGGTATAATATACCGCACCATCTAGTAACTGGGAGACACCGGGTATAATATACCGCACCATCTAGTAACTGGGAGACACTGGGTATAATATACCGCACCATCTAGTACTGGGAGACACTGGGTATAATATACCGCACCATCTAGTAACTGGGAGACACTGGGTATAATATACCGCACCATCTAGTAACTGGGAGACACCGGGTATAATATACCGCACCATCTAGTAACTGGGAGACACCGGGTATAATATACCGCACCATCTAGTAACTGGGAGACACTGGGTATAATATACCGCACCATCTAGTAACTGGGAGACACCGGGTATAATATACCGCACCATCTAGTAACTGGGAGACACCGGGTATAATATACCGCACCATCTAGTAACTGGGAGACACCGGGTATAATATACAGCACCATCTAGTAACTGGGAGACACCGGGTATAATATACAGCACCATCTAGTAACTGGGAGACACCGGGTATAATATACCGCACCATCTAGTAACTGGGAGACACTGGGTATAATATACCGCACCATCTAGTAACTGGGAGACACTGGGTATAATATACCGCACCATCTAGTAACTGGGAGACACTGGGTATAATATACAGCACCATCTAGTAACTGGGAGACACTGGGTATAATATACCGCACCATCTAGTAACTGGGAGACACTGGGTATAATATACCGCACCATCTAGTAACTGGGAGACACTGGGTATAATATACCGCACCATCTAGTAACTGGGAGACACCGGGTATAATATACCGCACCATCTAGTAACTGGGAGACACCGGGTATAATATACCGCACCATCTAGTAACTGGGAGACACCGGGTATAATATACAGCACCATCTAGTAACTGGGAGACACCGGGTATAATATACAGCACCATCTAGTAACTGGGAGACACCGGGTATAATATACCGCACCATCTAGTAACTGGGAGACACCGGGTATAATATACCGCACCATCTAGTAACTGGGAGACACCGGGTATAATATACCGCACCATCTAGTAACTGGGAGACACCGGGTATAATATACCGCACCATCTAGTAACTGGGAGACACCGGGTATAATATACCGCACCATCTAGTAACTGGGAGACACCGGGTATAATATACCGCACCATCTAGTAACTGGGAGACACTGGGTATAATATACCGCACCATCTAGTAACTGGGAGACACCGGGTATAATATACCGCACCATCTAGTAACTGGGAGATACCGGGTATAATATACCGCACCATCTAGTAACTGGGAGACACCGGGTATAATATACCGCACCATCTAGTAACTGGGAGACACTGGGTATAATATACCGCACCATCTAGTAACTGGGAGACTCTGGGTATAATATACCGTACCATCTAGTAACTGGGAGACACCGCGTATAATATACCGCACCATCTAGTAACTGGGAGACTCTGGGTATAATATACCGCACCATCTAGTAACTGGGAGACTCTGGGTATAATATACCGCACCATCTAGTAACTGGGAGATACCGGGTATAATATACCGCACCATCTAGTAACTGGGAGACACTGGGTATAATATACCGCACCATCTAGTAACTGGGAGACACCGGGTATAATATACCGCACCATCTAGTAACTGGGAGACACCGGGTATAATATACCGCACCATCTAGTAACTGGGAGACACCGGGTATAATATACCGCACCATCTAGTAACTGGGAGACACCGGGTATAATATACCGCACCACCTAGTAACTGGGAGACTCTGGGTATAATATACCGCACCATCTAGTAACTGGGAGACACTGGGTATAATATACCGCACCATCTAGTAATTGGGAGACACCGGGTATAATATACCGCACCATCTAGTAACTGGGAGACACTGGGTATAATATACCGCACCATCTAGTAACTGGGAGACACCGGGTATAATATACAGCACCATCTAGTAACTGGGAGACACCGGGTATAATATACCGCACCATCTAGTAACTGGGAGACACCGGGTATAATATACCGCACCACCTAGTAACTGGGAGACACCGGGTATAATATACCGCACCATCTAGTAACTGGGAGACACCGGGTATAATATACCGCACCACCTAGTAACTGGGAGACACTGGGTATAATATACCGCACCATCTAGTAACTGGGAGACTCTGGGTATAATATACCGCACCATCTAGTAACTGGGAGACACTGGGTATAATATACCGCACCATCTAGTAACTGGGAGACTCTGGGTATAATATACCGCACCATCTAGTAACTGGGAGACTCTGGGTATAATATACCGCACCATCTAGTAACTGGGAGACACTGGGTATAATATAGCGCACCATCTAGTAACTGTGAGACTCTGGGTATAATATACCGCACCATCTAGTAACTGGGAGACACTGGGTATAATATACCGCACCATCTAGTAACTGGGAGACACCGGGTATAATATACCGCACCATCTAGTAACTGGGAGACACTGGGTATAATATACCGCACCATCTAGTAACTGGGAGACACTGGGTATAATATACCGCACCATCTAGTAACTGGGAGACACTGGGTATAATATACCGCACCATCTAGTAACTGGGACACACTGGGTATAATATACCGCACCATCTAGTAACTGGGAGACACCGGGTATAATATACCGCACCATCTAGTAACTGGGAGACACCGGGTATAATATACCGCACCATCTAGTAACTGGGAGACACCGGGTATAATATACCGTACCATCTAGTAACTGGGAGACTCTGGGTATAATATACCGCACCATCTAGTAACTGGGAGACACTGGGTATAATATACCGCACCATCTAGTAACTGGGAGACACCGGGTATAATATACCGCACCATCTAGTAACTGGGAGACACCGGGTATAATATACCGCACCATCTAGTAACTGGGAGACACAGGGTATAATATACCGCACCATCTAGTAACTGGGAGACACAGGGTATAATATACCGCACCATCTAGTAACTGGGACACACTGGGTATAATATACCGCACCATCTAGTAACTGGGAGACACCGGGTATAATATACCGCACCATCTAGTAACTGGGAGACACAGGGTATAATATACCGCACCATCTAGTAGCTGGGAGACTCTGGGTATAATATACCGCACCATCTAGTAACTGGGAGACACAGGGTATAATATACCGCACCATCTAGTAACTGGGAGACACCGGGTATAATATACCGCACCATCTAGTAACTGGGAGACACCGGGTATAATATACCGCACCATCTAGTAACTGGGAGACACCGGGTATAATATACCGCACCATTTAGTAACTGGGAGACACCGGGTATAATATACCGCACCATCTAGTAACTGAGAGACACTGGGTATAATATACCGCACCATCTAGTAACTGGGAGACACTGGGTATAATATACAGCACCATCTAGTAACTGGGAGACTCTGGGTATAATATACCGCACCATCTAGTAACTGGGAGACACCGGGTATAATATACCGCACCATCTAGTAACTGAGAGACACTGGGTATAATATACCGCACCATCTAGTAACTGGGAGACACTGGGTATAATATACCGCACCATCTAGTAACTGGGAGACACTGGGTATAATATACCGCACCATCTAGTAACTGGGAGACACCGGGTATAATATACCGCACCATCTAGTAACTGAGAGACACCGGGTATAATATACCGCACCATCTAGTAACTGGGAGACACCGGGTATAATATACCGCACCATCTAGTAACTGGGAGACACCGGGTATAATATACCGCACCATCTAGTAACTGGGAGACACCGGGTATAATATACCGCACCATCTAGTAACGGGGAGACACGGGGTATAATATACCGCACCATCTAGTAACGGGGAGACACCGGGTATAATATACCGCACCATCTAGTAACTGGGAGACACCGGGTATAATATACCGCACCATCTAGTAACTGGGAGACACCGGGTATAATATACCGCACCATCTAGTAACTGGGAGACACCGGGTATAATATACCGCACCATCTAGTAACTGAGAGACACTGGGTATAATATACCGCACCATCTAGTAACTGGGAGACACCGGGTATAATATACCGCACCATCTAGTAACGGGGAGACACGGGGTATAATATACCGCACCATCTAGTAACGGGGAGACACCGGGTATAATATACCGCACCATCTAGTAACTGGGAGACACCGGGTATAATATACCGCACCATCTAGTAACTGGGAGACACTGGGTATAATATACCGCACCATCTAGTAACTGGGAGACACTGGGTATAATATACCGCACCATCTAGTAACTGGGAGACACTGGGTATAATATACCGCACCATCTAGTAACTGGGAGACACAGGGTATAATATACCGCACCATCTAGTAACTGGGAGACACCGGGTATAATATACCGCACCATCTAGTAACTGGGAGACACCGCGTATAATATACCGCACCATCTAGTAACTGGGAGACACCGGGTATAATATACCGCACCATCTAGTAACTGGGAGACACCGGGTATAATATACCGCACCATCTAGAAACTGGGAGACACTGGGTATAATATACCGCACCATCTAGTAACTGGGAGACACTGGGTATAATGTACCGCACCATCTAGTAACTGGGAGACACTGGGTATAATATACCGCACCATCTAGTAACTGGGAGACACCGGGTATAATATACCGCACCATCTAGTAACTGGGAGACACCGGGTATAATATACCGCACCATCTAGTAACTGGGAGACACCGCGTATAATATACCGCACCATCTAGTAACTGGGAGACACAGGGTATAATATACCGCACCATCTAGTAACTGGGAGACACCGGGTATAATATACCGCACCATCTAGTAACTGGGAGACACCGGGTATAATATACCGCACCATCTAGTAACTGGGAGACACTGGGTATAATATACCGCACCATCTAGTAACTGGGAGACACTGGGTATAATATACCGCACCATCTAGTAACTGGGAGACACTGGGTATAATATACCGCACCATCTAGTACTGGGAGACACCGGGTATAATATACCGCACCATCTAGTAACTGGGAGACACCGGGTATAATATACCGCACCATCTAGTAACTGGGAGACACCGGGTATAATATACAGCACCATCTAGTAACTGGGAGACACCGCGTATAATATACAGCACCATCTAGTAACTGGGAGACACCGCGTATAATATACCGCACCATCTAGTAACTGGGAGACACAGGGTATAATATACCGCACCATCTAGTAACTGGGAGACACCGGGTATAATATACCGTACCATCTAGTAACTGGGAGACACCGGGTATAATATACCGCACCATCTAGTAACTGGGAGACACCGGGTATAATATACCGCACCATCTAGTAACTGGGAGACACTGGGTATAATATACCGCACCATCTAGTAACTGGGAGACACTGGGTATAATATACCGCACCATCTAGTAACTGGGAGACACTGGGTATAATATACCGCACCATCTAGTAACTGGGAGACACCGGGTATAATATACCGCACCATCTAGTAACTGGGAGACACCGGGTATAATATACCGCACCATCTAGTAACTGGGAGACACCGGGTATAATATACCGCACCATCTAGTAACTGGGAGACACCGGGTATAATATACAGCACCATCTAGTAACTGGGAGACACCGGGTATAATATACCGCACCATCTAGTAACTGGGAGACATCGGGTATAATATACCGCACCATCTAGTAACTGGGAGACACCGGGTATAATATACCGCACCATCTAGTAACTGGGAGACACCGGGTATAATATACCGCACCATCTAGTAACTGGGAGACACTGGGTATAATATACCGCACCATCTAGTAACTGGGAGACACTGGGTATAATATACCGCACCATCTAGTAACTGGGAGACACTGGGTATAATATACCGCACCATCTAGTAACTGGGAGACACTGGGTATAATATACCGCACCATCTAGTAACTGGGAGACACTGGGTATAATATACCGCACCATCTAGTAACTGGGAGACACTGGGTATAATATACCGCACCATCTAGTAACTGGGAGACACAAGGTATAATATACCGCACCATCTAGTAACTGGGAGACACCGGGTATAATATACCGCACCATCTAGTAACTGGGAGACACCGGGTATAATATACCGCACCATCTAGTAACTGGGAGACACCGGGTATAATATACCGCACCATCTAGTAACTGGGAGACACTGGGTATAATATACCGCATCATCTAGTAACTGGGAGACACTGGGTATAATATACCGCACCATCTAGTAACTGGGAGACACCGGGTATAATATACCGCACCATCTAGTACTGGGAGACACCGGGTATAATATACCGCACCATCTAGTACTGGGAGACACCGGGTATAATATACCGCACCATCTAGTAACTGGGAGACACTGGGTATAATATACCGCACCATCTAGTAACTGGGAGACTCTGGGTATAATATACAGCACCATCTAGTAACTGGGAGACTCTGGGTATAATATACCGCACCATCTAGTAACTGGGAGACACCGGGTATAATATACCGCACCATCTAGTAACTGGGAGACACCGGGTATAATATACCGCACCATCTAGTAACTGGGAGACACTGGGTATAATATACCGCACCATCTAGTAACTGGGAGACACTGGGTATAATATACCGCACCATCTAGTAACTGGGAGACACCGGGTATAATATACCGCACCATCTAGTAACTGGGAGACACCGGGTATAATATACCGCACCATCTAGTAACTGGGAGACTCTGGGTATAATATACAGCACCATCTAGTAACTGGGAGACACTGGGTATAATATACCGCACCATCTAGTAACTGGGAGACTCTGGGTATAATATACCGCACCATCTAGTAACTGGGAGACACTGGGTATAATATACCGCACCATCTAGTAACTGGGAGACTCTGGGTATAATATACCGCACCATCTAGTAACTGGGAGACTCTGGGTATAATATACAGCACCATCTAGTAACTGGGAGACTCTGGGTATAATATACCGCACCATCTAGTAACTGGGAGACACCGGGTATAATATACCGCACCATCTAGTAACTGGGAGACACCGGGTATAATATACCGCACCATCTAGTAACTGGGAGACACCGGGTATAATATACCGCACCATCTAGTAACTGGGAGACACCGGGTATAATATACCGCACCATCTAGTAACTGGGAGACACCGGGTATAATATACCGCACCATCTAGTAACTGGGAGACACCGCGTATAATATACCGCACCATCTAGTAACTGGGAGACACCGGGTATAATATACCGCACCATCTAGTAACTGGGAGACACCGGGTATAATATACCGCACCATCTAGTAACTGGGAGACACCGGGTATAATATACAGCACCATCTAGTAACTGGGAGACACCGGGTATAATATACCGCACCATCTAGTAACTGGGAGACACTGGGTATAATATACCGCACCATCTAGTAACTGGGAGACACTGGGTATAATATACCGCACCATCTAGTAACTGGGAGACACTGGGTATAATATACCGCACCATCTAGTAACTGGGAGACTCTGGGTATAATATACCGCACCATCTAGTAACTGGGAGACACCGGGTATAATATACCGCACCATCTAGTAACTGGGAGACACTGGGTATAATATACCGCACCATCTAGTAACTGGGAGACACTGGGTATAATATACCGCACCATCTAGTAACTGGGAGACACTGGGTATAATATACCGCACCATCTAGTAACTGGGAGACACCGGGTATAATATACCGCACCATCTAGTAACTGGGAGACACTGGGTATAATATACCGCATTATCTAGTAACTGGGAGACACCGCGTATAATATACCGCACCATCTAGTAACTGGGAGACACCGGGTATAATATACCGCACCATCTAGTAACTGGGAGACACCGGGTATAATATACCGCACCATCTAGTAACTGGGAGACACCGGGTATAATATACCGCACCATCTAGTAACTGGGAGACACCGGGTATAATATACCGCACCATCTAGTAACTGGGAGACACTGGGTATAATATACCGCACCATCTAGTAACTGGGAGACACTGGATATAATATACCGCACCATCTAGTAACTGGGAGACACTGGGTATAATATACCGCACCATCTAGTAACTGGGAGACACTGGGTATAATATACCGCACCATCTAGTAACTGGGAGACACCGGGTATAATATACCGCACCATCTAGTAACTGGGAGACACCGGGTATAATATACCGCACCATCTAGTAACTGGGAGACACTGGGTATAATATACCGCACCATCTAGTAACTGGGAGACACCGGGTATAATATACCGCACCATCTAGTAACTGGGAGACACCGGGTATAATATACCGCACCATCTAGTAACTGGGAGACACTGGGTATAATATACCGCACCATCTAGTAACTGGGAGACACTGGGTATAATATACCGCACCATCTAGTAACTGGGAGACACTGGGTATAATATACCGCACCATCTAGTAACTGGGAGACACTGGGTATAATATACCGCACCATCTAGTAACTGGGAGACACTGGGTATAATATACCGCACCATCTAGTAACTGGGAGACACTGGGTATAATATACTGCACCATCTAGTAACTGGGAGACACCGGGTATAATATACCGCACCATCTAGTAACTGGGAGACACTGGGTATAATATACCGCACCATCTAGTAACTGGGAGATACTGGGTATAATATACCGCACCATCTAGTAACTGGGAGACACCGGGTATAATATACCGCACCATCTAGTAACTGGGAGACTCTGGGTATAATATACCGCACCATCTAGTAACTGGGAGACACTGGGTATAATATACCGCACCATCTAGTAACTGGGAGACACCGGGTATAATATACCGCACCATCTAGTAACTGGGAGACACCGGGTATAATATACCGCACCATCTAGTAACTGGGAGACACCGGGTATAATATACAGCACCATCTAGTAACTGGGAGACACCGGGTATAATATACCGCACCATCTAGTAACTGGGAGACACCGGGTATAATATACCGCACCATCTAGTAACTGGGAGACACCGGGTATAATATACCGCACCATCTAGTAACTGGGAGACACTGGGTATAATATACCGTACCATCTAGTAACTGGGAGACACTGGGTATAATATACCGCACCATCTAGTAACTGGGAGATACTGGGTATAATATACCGCACCATCTAGTAACTGGGAGACACCGGGTATAATATACCGCACCATCTAGTAACTGGGAGACTCTGGGTATAATATACCGCACCATCTAGTAACTGGGAGACACCGGGTATAATATACCGCACCATCTAGTAACTGGGAGACACTGGGTATAATATACCGCACCATCTAGTAACTGGGAGACACTGGGTATAATATACCGCACCATCTAGTAACTGGGAGACACTGGGTATAATATACCGCACCATCTAGTAACTGGGAGACACTGGGTATAATATACCGCACCATCTAGTAACTGGGAGACACTGGGTATAATATACCGCACCATCTAGTAACTGGGAGACACTGGGTATAATATACCGCACCATCTAGTAACTGGGAGACACTGGGTATAATATACTGCACCATCTAGTAACTGGGAGACACCGGGTATAATATACCGCACCATCTAGTAACTGGGAGACACTGGGTATAATATACCGCACCATCTAGTAACTGGGAGATACTGGGTATAATATACCGCACCATCTAGTAACTGGGAGACACCGGGTATAATATACCGCACCATCTAGTAACTGGGAGACTCTGGGTATAATATACCGCACCATCTAGTAACTGGGAGACACTGGGTATAATATACCGCACCATCTAGTAACTGGGAGACACCGGGTATAATATACCGCACCATCTAGTAACTGGGAGACACCGGGTATAATATACCGCACCATCTAGTAACTGGGAGACACCGGGTATAATATACAGCACCATCTAGTAACTGGGAGACACTGGGTATAATATACCGCACCATCTAGTAACTGGGAGACACCGGGTATAATATACCGCACCATCTAGTAACTGGGAGACACCGGGTATAATATACCGCACCATCTAGTAACTGGGAGACACTGGGTATAATATACCGTACCATCTAGTAACTGGGAGACACTGGGTATAATATACCGCACCATCTAGTAACTGGGAGATACTGGGTATAATATACCGCACCATCTAGTAACTGGGAGACACCGGGTATAATATACCGCACCATCTAGTAACTGGGAGACTCTGGGTATAATATACCGCACCATCTAGTAACTGGGAGACACCGGGTATAATATACCGCACCATCTAGTAACTGGGAGACACTGGGTATAATATACCGCACCATCTAGTAACTGGGAGACACTGGGTATAATATACCGCACCATCTAGTAACTGGGAGACACCGGGTATAATATACCGCACCATCTAGTAACTGGGAGACACCGGGTATAATATACCGCACCATCTAGTAACTGGGAGACACTGGGTATAATATACCGCACCATCTAGTAACTGGGAGACACCGGGTATAATATACCGCACCATCTAGTAACTGGGAGACACTTTTCGTTTACACTGGGAAGATGAATGTTAACATAAAGCTGATACTGGGAACAGGGGCCACACCTCAGTGACAGCTCCTCACACAGGGGCCACACCTCAGTGACAGCTCCTCACACAGGGGCCACACCTCAGTGACAGCTCCTCACACAGGGGCCACACCTCAGTGACAGCTCCTCACACAGGGGCCACATCTCAGTGACAGCTCCTCACACAGGGGCCACACCAGTGACAGCTCCTCACACAGGGGCCACACCTCAGTGACAGCTCCTCACACAGGGGCCACACCAGTGACAGCTCCTCACACAGGGGCCACACCTCAGTGACAGCTCCTCACACAGGGGCCACACCAGTGACAGCTCCTCACACAGGGGCCACACCTCAGTGACAGCTCCTCACACAGGGGCCACACCTCAGTGACAGCTCCTCACACAGGGGCCACACCTCAGTGACAGCTCCTCACACAGGGGCCACACCTCAGTGACAGCTCCTCACACAGGGGCCACACCAGTGACAGCAGGTACCTGTGGGAACGAGCTCTCCCCGGCTCTCCCTCCATCTCTCCGGAAGACAGATCTCCGCAATCTCCTTTCTCCATGCCGCCCAGGACTACAGCTCCCGGCATCCCCCGCGTCCTGGACTACAGCTCCCGGCATCCCCCGCGTCCTGGACTACAGC
This sequence comes from Mixophyes fleayi, assembly GCF_038048845.1. Classification (NCBI taxonomy): domain Eukaryota; kingdom Metazoa; phylum Chordata; class Amphibia; order Anura; family Limnodynastidae; genus Mixophyes; species Mixophyes fleayi. The sequence continues at coordinate 1,646,088 of NC_134404.1, read as the reverse complement.
TCCCGGCATCCCCCGCGTCCAGGACTACAGCTCCCGGCATCCCTCGCGTCCTGGACTACAGCTCCCGGCATCCCCCGCGTCCTGGACTACAGCTCCCGGCATCCCCCGCGTCCAGGACTACAGCTCCCGGCATCCCTCGCGTCCAGGACTACAGCTCCCGGCATCCCCCGCGTCCAGGACTACAGCTCCCGGCATCCCCCGCGTCCAGGACTACAGCTCCCGGCATCCCCCGCGTCCAGGACTACAGCTCCCGGCATCCCCCGCGTCCTGGACTACAGCTCCCGGCATCCCTCGCGTCCTGGACTACAGCTCCCGGCATCCCCCGCGTCCAGGACTACAGCTCCCGGCATCCCTCGCGTCCAGGACTACAGCTCCCGGCATCCCTCGCGTCCAGGACTACAGCTCCCGGCATCCCCCGCGTCCAGGACTACAGCTCCCGGCATCCCCCGCGTCCAGGACTACAGCTCCCGGCATCCCCCGCGTCCAGGACTACAGCTCCCGGCATCCCCCGCGTCCAGGACTACAGCTCCCGGCATCCCCCGCGTCCAGGACTACAGCTCCCGGCATCCCCCGCGTCCTGGACTACAGCTCCCGGCATCCCTCGCGTCCTGGACTACAGCTCCCGGCATCCCTCGCGTCCAGGACTACAGCTCCCGGCATCCCTCGCGTCCAGGACTACAGCTCCCGGCATCCCTCGCGTCCAGGACTACAGCTCCCGGCATCCCCCGCGTCCAGGACTACAGCTCCCGGCATCCCCCGCGTCCAGGACTACAGCTCCCGGCATCCCCCGCGTCCAGGACTACAGCTCCCGGCATCCCCCGCGTCCAGGACTACAGCTCCCGGCATCCCCCGCGTCCAGGACTACAGCTCCCGGCATCCCCCGCGTCCAGGACTACAGCTCCCGGCATCCCCCGCGTCCAGGACTACAGCTCCCGGCATCCCCCGCGTCCAGGACTACAGCTCCCGGCATCCCCCGCGTCCTGGACTACAGCTCCCGGCATCCCCCGCTTCCTGGGACTACAGCTCCCGGCATCCCCCGCGTCCTGGACTACAGCTCCCGGCATCCCCCGCGTCCTGGACTACAGCTCCCGGCATCCCCCGCGTCTTGGACTACAGCTCCCGGCATCCCCCGCGTGAGAGGACTACAGCTCCCGGCATCCCCCGCGTCTTGGACTACAGCTCCCGGCATCCCCCGCGTGAGAGGACTACAGCTCCCGGCATCCCCCGCGTCCTGGACTACAGCTCCCGGCATCCCCCGCTTCCTGGGACTACAGCTCCCGGCATCCCCCGCGTCCAGGACTACAGCTCCCGGCATCCCCCGCGTCCAGGACTACAGCTCCCGGCATCCCCCGCGTCCAGGACTACAGCTCCCGGCATCCCCCGCGTGTGGGGACTAATATGTCTGTTCATATTTATAAGTCTAACTCTATCCGTATGTGTATACCTCTATATATCACTATATATCACTGTATATACCTCTATATATCTGTCTGTATATACCTCTATATATCACTGTATATACCTCTATATATCACTATATATCTGTCTGTGTATACCTCTATATATCACTATATATCTGTCTGTATATACCTCTATATATCACTATATATCTGTCTGTGTATACCTCTATATATCACTGTATATACCTCTATATATCACTGTATATCTGTCTGTGTATACCTCTATATATCACTATATATCTGTCTGTATATACCTCTATATATCACTGTATATACCTCTATATATCACTATATATCTGTCTGTGTATACCTCTATATATCACTGTATATACCTCTATATGTCACTATATATCTGTCTGTGTATACCTCTATATATCACTGTATATACCTCTATATATCACTATATATCTGTCTGTGTATACCTCTATATATCACTGTATATACCTCTATATATCTGTCTGTGTATACCTCTATATATCACTATATATCTGTCTGTATATACCTCTATATATCACTGTATATCACTGTATATACCTCTATATATCACTATATATCTGTCTGTATATACCTCTATATATCACTGTATATACCTCTATATATCACTATATATCTGTCTGTATATACCTCTATATATCACTGTATATACCTCTATATATCACTGTATATACCTCTATATATCACTATATATATGTCTGTATATACCTCTATATATCACTGTATATACCTCTATATATCACTATATATCTGTCTGTATATACCTCTATATATCACTATATATCTGACTGTATATACCTCTATATATCACTGTATATACCTCTATATATCACTATATATCTGTCTGTATATACCTCTATATATCACTGTATATACCTCTATATATCACTGTATATACCTCCTATATATCACTATATATCTGTCTGTGTATACCTCTATATATCACTGTATATACCTCTATATATCACTGTATATACCTCTATATATCACTATATATATGTCTGTATATACCTCTATATATCACTATATATATGTCTGTATATACCTCTATATATCACTATATATCTGTCTGTATATACCTCTATATATCACTGTATATACCTCTATATATCACTATATATCTGTCTGTATATACCTCTATATATCACTGTATATACCTCTATATATCACTGTATATACCTCCTATATATCACTATATATCTGTCTGTATATACCTCTATATATCACTGTATATACCTCTATATATCACTGTATATACCTCTATATATCACTATATATCTGTCTGTATATACCTCTATATATCACTATATATCTGTCTGTGTATACCTCTATATATCTGTCTGTGTATACCTCTATATATCTGTCTGTGTATACCTCTATATATCACTGTATATACCTCTATATATCACTATATATATGTCTGTATATACCTCTATATATCTGTCTGTATATACCTCTATATATCACTATATATCACTGTATATACCTCTATATATCACTATATATCTGTCTGTGTATACCTCTATATATCACTATATATCTGTCTGTGTATACCTCTATATATCACTATATATCTGTCTGTATATACCTCTATATATCACTGTATATACCTCTATATATCACTATATATCACTGTATATACCTCTATATATCACTATATATCTGTCTGTATATACCTCTATATATCACTATATATCACTGTATATACCTCTATATATCACTATATATCTGTCTGTATATACCTCTATATATCACTGTATATACCTCTATATATCACTGTATATACCTCTATATATCACTATATATATGTCTGTATATACCTCTATATATCACTGTATATACCTCTATATATCACTATATATCTGTCTGTATATACCTCTATATATCACTATATATCTGACTGTATATACCTCTATATATCACTGTATATACCTCTATATATCACTATATATCTGTCTGTATATACCTCTATATATCACTGTATATACCTCTATATATCACTGTATATACCTCCTATATATCACTATATATCTGTCTGTGTATACCTCTATATATCACTGTATATACCTCTATATATCACTGTATATACCTCTATATATCACTATATATATGTCTGTATATACCTCTATATATCACTATATATATGTCTGTATATACCTCTATATATCACTATATATCTGTCTGTATATACCTCTATATATCACTGTATATACCTCTATATATCACTATATATCTGTCTGTATATACCTCTATATATCACTGTATATACCTCTATATATCACTGTATATACCTCTATATATCACTATATATCTGTCTGTATATACCTCTATATATCACTATATATCTGTCTGTGTATACCTCTATATATCTGTCTGTGTATACCTCTATATATCACTGTATATACCTCTATATATCACTATATATATGTCTGTATATACCTCTATATATCTGTCTGTATATACCTCTATATATCACTATATATCACTGTATATACCTCTATATATCACTATATATCTGTCTGTGTATACCTCTATATATCACTGTATATACCTCTATATATCACTATATATCTGTCTGTGTATACCTCTATATATCACTATATATCTGTCTGTATATACCTCTATATATCACTGTATATACCTCTATATATCACTATATATCACTGTATATACCTCTATATATCACTATATATCTGTCTGTATATACCTCTATATATCACTATATATCACTGTATATACCTCTATATATCACTATATATCTGTCTGTATATACCTCTATATATCACTGTATATACCTCTATATATCACTATATATCACTGTATATACCTCTATATATCACTATATATATGTCTGTATATACCTCTATATATCACTGTATATACCTCTATATATCACTATATATCTGTCTGTATATACCTCTATATATCACTATATATCTGACTGTATATACCTCTATATATCACTGTATATACCTCTATATATCACTATATATCTGTCTGTATATACCTCTATATATCACTGTATATACCTCTATATATCACTGTATATACCTCCTATATATCACTATATATCTGTCTGTGTATACCTCTATATATCACTGTATATACCTCTATATATCACTGTATATACCTCTATATATCACTATATATATGTCTGTATATACCTCTATATATCACTATATATATGTCTGTATATACCTCTATATATCACTATATATCTGTCTGTATATACCTCTATATATCACTGTATATACCTCTATATATCACTATATATCTGTCTGTATATACCTCTATATATCACTGTATATACCTCTATATATCACTGTATATACCTCTATATATCACTATATATCTGTCTGTATATACCTCTATATATCACTATATATCTGTCTGTGTATACCTCTATATATCTGTCTGTGTATACCTCTATATATCACTGTATATACCTCTATATATCACTATATATATGTCTGTATATACCTCTATATATCTGTCTGTATATACCTCTATATATCACTATATATCACTGTATATACCTCTATATATCACTGTATATACCTCTATATATCACTATATATCTGTCTGTATATACCTCTATATATCACTATATATCTGTCTGTATATACCTCTATATATCACTGTATATACCTCTATATATCACTATATATCTGTCTGTATATACCTCTATATATCACTGTATATACCTCTATATATCACTGTATATACCTCCTATATATCACTATATATCTGTCTGTATATAGCTCTATATATCACTATATATCTGTCTGTGTATACCTCTATATATCACTGTATATACCTCTATATATCACTGTATATACCTCTATATATCACTATATATATGTCTGTATATACCTCTATATATCTGTCTGTATATACCTCTATATATCACTATATATCTGTCTGTGTATACCTCTATATATCACTATATATCTGTCTGTGTATACCTCTATATATCACTATATATCTGTCTGTGTATACCTCTATATATCACTATATATCTGTCTGTGTATACCTCTATATATCACTGTATATCTGTGTATATACCTCTATATATCACTATATATCACTGTATATACCTCTATATATCACTGTATATCTGTCTGTGTATACCTCTATATATCACTATATATCTGTCTGTGTATACCTCTATATATCACTATATATCTGTCTGTGTTTACCTATATATATGACTATATATCTGTCTGTGTATACCTCTATATATCACTATATATCTGTCTGTGTATACCTCTATATATCACTATATATCTGTCTGTGTATACCTCTATATATCACTATATATTACTGTATATACCTCTATATATCTGTCTGTGTATACCTCTATATATCTGTCTGTGTATATACCTCTATATATCACTATATATCTGTCTGTATATACCTCTATATATCACTATATATCTGTCTGTGTATACCTCTATATATCACTATATATCTGTCTGTATATACCCCTATATATCACTATATATCTGTCTGTGTATACCTCTATATATCACTATATATCTGTCTGTGTATAACTCTATATATCACTATATATCTGTCTGTGTATACCTCTATATATCACTGTATATCTGTGTATATACCTCTATATATCACTGTATATACCTCTATATATCACTGTATATCTGTCTGTGTATACCTCTATATATCACTGTATATCTGTCTGTGTATACCTCTATATATCACTGTATATCTGTCTGTGTATACCTCTATATATCACTGTATATCTGTCTGTGTATACCTCTATATATCACTGTATATCTGTCTGTGAATACCTCTATATATCACTATATATCTGTCTGTGTATACCTCTATATATCACTATATATCTGTCTGTGTATACCTCTATATATCACTATATATCTGTCTGTGTATACCTCTATATATCTGTCTGTGTATACCTCTATATATCACTATATATCTGTCTGTGTATACCTCTATATATCACTATATATCACTGTATATACCTCTATATATCTGTCTGTGTATACCTCTATATATCTGTCTGTGTATATACCTCTATATATCACTATATATCTGTCTGTATATACCTCTATATATCTGTCTATGTATACCTCTATATATCACTATATATCTGTCTGTGTATACCTCTATATATCACTATATATCTGTCTGTGTATACCTCTATATATCACTATATATCTGTCTGTGTATACCTCTATATATCACTATATATCTGTCTGTGTATAACTCTATATATCACTATATATCTGTCTGTGTATACCTCTATATATCACTATATATCTGTCTGTGTATAACTCTATATATCTATCTGTGTATACCTCTATATATCGCTATATATCTGTCTGTGTATACCTCTATATATCACTGTATATACCTCTATATATCACTATATATATGTCTGTATATACCTCTATATATCACTATATATCTGTCTGTATATACCTCTATATATCACTGTATATACCTCTATATATCACTATATATATGTCTGTATATACCTCTATATATCACTATATATCTGTCTGTGTATACCTCTATATATCTATCTGTGTATACCTCTATATATCGCTATATATCTGTCTGTATATACCTATATATCACTGTATATATCTCTATATATATGTCTGTATATACCTCTATATATCACTATATATCTGTCTGTATATACCTCTGTATATCACTGTATATACCTCTATATATCACTATATATCTGTCTGTATATACCTCTATATATCACTGTATATCACTGTATATACCTCTATATATCACTATATATCTGTCTGTATATACCTCTATATATCACTATATATCTGTCTGTGTATACCTCTATATATCACTGTATATACCTCTATATATCACTATATATATGTCTGTATATACCTCTATATATCTGTCTGTATATACCTCTATATATCACTATATATCTGTCTGTGTATACCTCTATATATCACTGTATATCTGTGTATATACCTCTATAAATCACTATATATCACTGTATATACCTCTATATATCTGTCTGTGTATACCTCTATATATCACTATATATCTGTCTGTGTATACCTCTATATATCACTGTATATCTGTGTATATACCTCTATAAATCACTATATATCACTGTATATACCTCTATATATCACTGTATATCTGTCTGTGTATACCTCTATATATCACTATATATCTGTCTGTGTATACCTCTATATATCACTATATATCTGTCTGTGTATACCTCTATATATCACTATATATCTGTCTGTGTATACCTCTATATATCACTATATATCTGTCTGTGTATACCTCTATATATCTGTCTGTGTATACCTCTATATATCTGTCTGTGTATATACCTCTATATATCACTATATATCTGTCTGTGTATACCTCTATATATCACTATATATCTGTCTGTGTATACCTCTATATATCTGTCTGTGTATACCTCTATATATCACTATATATCTGTCTGTGTATACCTCTATATATCACTATATATCACTGTATATACCTCTATATATCTGTCTGTGTATACCTCTATATATCTGTCTGTGTATATACCTCTATATATCACTATATATCTGTCTGTATATACCTCTATATATCACTATATATCTGTCTGTGTATACCTCTATATATCACTATATATCTGTCTGTGTATAACTCTATATATCACTATATATCTGTCTGTGTATACCTCTATATATCACTATATATCTGTCTGTGTATAACTCTATATATCTATCTGTGTATACCTCTATATATCGCTATATATCTGTCTGTGTATACCTCTATATATCACTGTATATACCTCTATATATCACTATATATATGTCTGTATATACCTCTATATATCACTATATATCTGTCTGTATATACCTCTATATATCACTGTATATACCTCTATATATCACTATATATATGTCTGTATATACCTCTATATATCACTATATATCTGTCTGTGTATACCTCTATATATCTATCTGTGTATACCTCTATATATCGCTATATATCTGTCTGTGTATACCTCTATATATCACTGTATATATCTCTATATATATGTCTGTATATACCTCTATATATCACTATATATCTGTCTGTATATACCTCTGTATATCACTGTATATACCTCTATATATCACTATATATCTGTCTGTATATACCTCTATATATCACTGTATATCACTGTATATACCTCTATATATCACTATATATCTGTCTGTATATACCTCTATATATCACTATATATCTGTCTGTGTATACCTCTATATATCTGTCTGTGTATACCTCTATATATCACTGTATATACCTCTATATATCACTATATATATGTCTGTATATACCTCTATATATCTGTCTGTATATACCTCTATATATCACTATATATCTGTCTGTGTATACCTCTATATATCACTGTATATCTGTGTATATACCTCTATAAATCACTATATATCACTGTATATACCTCTATATATCTGTCTGTGTATACCTCTATATATCACTATATATCTGTCTGTGTATACCTCTATATATCACTGTATATCTGTGTATATACCTCTATAAATCACTATATATCACTGTATATACCTCTATATATCACTGTATATCTGTCTGTGTATACCTCTATATATCACTATATATCTGTCTGTGTATACCTCTATATATCACTATATATCTGTCTGTGTATACCTCTATATATCACTATATATCTATCTGTGTATACCTCTATATATCACTATATATCTGTCTGTGTATACCTCTATATATCTGTCTGTGTATACCTCTATATATCTGTCTGTGTATATACCTCTATATATCACTATATATCTGTCTGTGTATACCTCTATATATCACTATATATCTGTCTGTGTATACCTCTATATATCACTATATATCACTGTATATACCTCTATATATCACTATATATCTGTCTGTGTATACCTCTATATATCACTATATATCTGTCTGTGTATACCTCTATATATCTGTCTGTGTATACCTCTATATATCACTATATATCTGTCTGTGTATACCTCTATATATCTGTCTGTGTATACCTCTATATATCGCTATATATCTGTCTGTGTATACCTCTATATATCACTGTATATACCTCTATATATCACTATATATCTGTCTGTGTATATACCTCTATATATCACTATATAGCTGTCTGTGTATTCCTCTATATATCACTGTATATACCTCTATATATCACTATATATCTGTCTGTGTATACCTCTATATATCACTATATATCTGTCTGTGTATACCTCTATATATCACTGTATATCTGTCTGTATATACCTCTATATATCACTATATATCTGTCTGTGTATACCTCTATATATCTGTCTGTGTATACCTCTATATATCACTGTATATACCTCTATATATCACTATATATATGTCTGTATATACCTCTATATATCTGTCTGTATATACCTCTATATATCACTATATATCTGTCTGTGTATACCTCTATATATCACTGTATATCTGTGTATATACCTCTATATATCACTGTATATACCTCTATATATCACTGTATATCTGTCTGTGTATACCTCTATATATCACTGTATATCTGTCTGTGTATACCTCTATATATCACTGTATATCTGTCTGTGTATACCTCTATATATCACTGTATATCTGTCTGTGTATACCTCTATATATCACTATATATCTGTCTGTATATACCTCTATATATCACTATATATCTGTCTGTGTATACCTCTATATATCTGTCTGTGTATACCTCTATATATCACTGTATATACCTCTATATATCACTATATATATGTCTGTATATACCTCTATATATCTGTCTGTATATACCTCTATATATCACTATATATCTGTCTGTGTATACCTCTATATATCACTGTATATCTGTGTATATACCTCTATATATCACTGTATATACCTCTATATATCACTGTATATCTGTCTGTGTATACCTCTATATATCACTGTATATCTGTCTGTGTATACCTCTATATATCACTGTATATCTGTCTGTGTATACCTCTATATATCACTGTATATCTGTCTGTGTATACCTCTATATATCACTATATATCTGTCTGTGTATACCTCTATATATCACTATATATCTGTCTGTGTATACCTCTATATATCACTATATATCTGTCTGTGTATACCTCTATATATCACTATATATCTGTCTGTGTATACCTCTATATATCACTATATATCTGTCTGTGTATACCTCTATATATCACTATATATCACTGTATATACCTCTATATATCTGTCTGTGTATACCTCTATATATCTGTCTGTGTATATACCTCTATATATCACTATATATCTGTCTGTATATACCTCTATATATCACTATATATCTGTCTGTGTATACCTCTATATATCACTATATATCTGTCTGTGTATACCTCTATATATCACTATATATCTGTCTGTGTATACCTCTATATATCACTATATATCTGTCTGTATATACCTCTATATATCACTATATATCTGTCTGTGTATACCTCTATATATCACTATATATCTGTCTGTGTATAACTCTATATATCACTATATATCTGTCTGTGTATACCTCTATATATCACTATATATCTGTCTGTGTATAACTCTATATATCTATCTGTGTATACCTCTATATATCGCTATATATCTGTCTGTGTATACCTCTATATATCACTGTATATACCTCTATATATCACTATATATATGTCTGTATATACCTCTATATATCACTATATATCTGTCTGTGTATACCTCTATATATCTATCTGTGTATACCTCTATATATCGCTATATATCTGTCTGTATATACCTCTATATATCACTGTATATATCTCTATATATCACTATATATATGTCTGTATATACCTCTATATATCACTATATATCTGTCTGTATATACCTCTATATATCACTGTATATACCTCTATATATCACTATATATCTGTCTGTATATACCTCTATATATCACTGTATATCACTGTATATACCTCTATATATCACTATATATCTGTCTGTATATACCTCTATATATCACTATATATCTGTCTGTGTATACCTCTATATATCTGTCTGTGTATACCTCTATATATCACTGTATATACCTCTATATATCACTATATATATGTCTGTATATACCTCTATATATCTGTCTGTATATACCTCTATATATCACTATATATCTGTCTGTGTATACCTCTTTATATCACTGTATATCTGTGTATATACCTCTATAAATCACTATATATCACTGTGTATACCTCTATATATCACTATATATCTGTCTGTGTATACCTCTATATATCACTATATATCTGTCTGTGTATACCTCTATATATCACTATATATCTGTCTGTGTATACCTCTATATATCACTATATATCTGTCTGTGTATACCTCTATATATCACTATATATCTGTCTGTGTATACCTCTATATATCTGTCTGTGTATATACCTCTATATATCACTATATATCTGTCTGTGTATACCTCTATATATCACTATATATCTGTCTGTGTATACCTCTATATATCACTGTATATACCTCTATATATCTGTCTGTGTATACCTCTATATATCACTATATATCTGTCTGTGTATACCTCTATATATCACTATATATCACTGTATATACCTCTATATATCACTATATATCTGTCTGTGTATACCTCTATATATCACTATATATCTGTCTGTGTATACCTCTATATATCTGTCTGTGTATACCTCTATATATCGCTATATATCTGTCTGTGTATACCTCTATATATCACTGTATATACCTCTATATATCACTATATAGCTGTCTGTGTATTCCTCTATATATCACTGTATATACCTCTATATATCACTATATATCTGTCTGTGTATACCTCTATATATCACTATATATCTGTCTGTGTATACCTCTATATATCTGTCTGTGTATACCTCTATATATCACTATATATCTGTCTGTATATATCTCTATATATCACTATATAGCACTGTATATACCTCTATATATCACTGTATATCAGTCTGTGTATACCTCTATATATCACTATATATCTGTCTGTGTATACCTCTATATATCACTGTATATCAGTCTGTGTATACCTCTATATATCACTGTATATACCTCTATATATCTGTCTGTATATACCTCTATATATCACTATATATCTGTCTGTGTATACCTCTATATATCACTGTATATACCTCTATATATCACTATATATCTGTCTGTGTATACCTCTATATATCACTGTATATACCTCTATATATCACTATATATCACTGTATATACCTCTATATATCACTATATATCTGTCTGTGTATACCTCTATATATCACTGTATATCTGTCTGTGTATACCTCTATATATCACTGTATATCTGTCTGTGTATACCTCTATATATCACTGTATATCTGTCTGTGTATACCTCTATATATCACTGTATATCTGTCTGTGTATACCTCTATATATCACTGTATATCTGTGTATATACCTCTATATATCACTATATATCACTGTATATACCTCTATATATCACTGTATATCTGTCTGTGTATACCTCTATATATCACTATATATCTGTCTGTGTATACCTCTATATATCACTATATATCTGTCTGTGTTTACCTATATATATGACTATATATCTGTCTGTGTATACCTCTATATATCACTATATATCTGTCTGTGTATACCTCTATATATCACTATATATCTGTCTGTGTATACCTCTATATATCACTATATATTACTGTATATACCTCTATATATCTGTCTGTGTATACCTCTATATATCTGTCTGTGTATATACCTCTATATATCACTATATATCTGTCTGTATATACCTCTATATATCACTATATATCTGTCTGTGTATACCTCTATATATCACTATATATCTGTCTGTATATACCCCTATATATCACTATATATCTGTCTGTGTATACCTCTATATATCACTATATATCTGTCTGTGTATAACTCTATATATCACTATATATCTGTCTGTGTATACCTCTATATATCACTGTATATCTGTGTATATACCTCTATATATCACTGTATATCTGTCTGTGTATACCTCTATATATCACTGTATATCTGTCTGTGTATACCTCTATATATCACTGTATATCTGTCTGTGTATACCTCTATATATCACTGTATATCTGTCTGTGTATACCTCTATATATCACTGTATATCTGTCTGTGAATACCTCTATATATCACTATATATCTGTCTGTGTATACCTCTATATATCACTATATATCTGTCTGTGTATACCTCTATATATCACTATATATCTGTCTGTGTATACCTCTATATATCTGTCTGTGTATACCTCTATATATCACTATATATCTGTCTGTGTATACCTCTATATATCACTATATATCACTGTATATACCTCTATATATCTGTCTGTGTATACCTCTATATATCTGTCTGTGTATATACCTCTATATATCACTATATATCTGTCTGTATATACCTCTATATATCTGTCTATGTATACCTCTATATATCACTATATATCTGTCTGTGTATACCTCTATATATCACTATATATCTGTCTGTGTATACCTCTATATATCACTATATATCTGTCTGTGTATACCTCTATATATCACTATATATCTGTCTGTCTATAACTCTATATATCACTATATATCTGTCTGTGTATACCTCTATATATCACTATATATCTGTCTGTGTATACCTCTATATATCGCTATATATCTGTCTGTGTATACCTCTATATATCACTGTATATACCTCTATATATCACTATATATATGTCTGTATATACCTCTATATATCACTATATATCTGTCTGTATATACCTCTATATATCACTGTATATACCTCTATATATCACTATATATATGTCTGTATATACCTCTATATATCACTATATATCTGTCTGTGTATACCTCTATATATCTATCTGTGTATACCTCTATATATCGCTATATATCTGTCTGTATATACCTCTATATATCACTGTATATATCTCTATATATATGTCTGTATATACCTCTATATATCACTATATATCTGTCTGTATATACCTCTGTATATCACTGTATATACCTCTATATATCACTATATATCTGTCTGTATATACCTCTATATATCACTGTATATCACTGTATATACCTCTATATATCACTATATATCTGTCTGTATATACCTCTATATATCACTATATATCTGTCTGTGTATACTATATCACTATATATAGTCTGTATATACCTCTATATATCTGTCTGTATATACCTCTATATATCACTATATATCTGTCTGTGTATACCTCTATATATCACTGTATATCTGTGTATATACCTCTATAAATCACTATATATCACTGTATATACCTCTATATATCTGTCTGTGTATACCTCTATATATCACTATATATCTGTCTGTGTATACCTCTATATATCACTGTATATCTGTGTATATACCTCTATAAATCACTATATATCACTGTATATACCTCTATATATCACTGTATATCTGTCTGTGTATACCTCTATATATCACTATATATCTGTCTGTGTATACCTCTATATATCACTATATATCTGTCTGTGTATACCTCTATATATCACTATATCTGTCTGTGTATACCTCTATATATCACTATATATCTGTCTGTGTATACCTCTATATATCTGTCTGTGTATACTCTATATATCTGTCTGTGTATATACCTTCTATATCACTATATATCTGTCTGTGTATACCTCTATATATCTGTCTGTGATATACCTCTATATATCACTATATATCTGTCTGTGTATACCTCTATATATCACTATATCTGTCTGTGTATACCTCTATATATCTGTCTGTGTATACCTCTATATATCACTATATATCTGTCTGTGTATACCTCTATATATCACTATATATCACTGTATATACCTCTATATATCTGTCTGTGTATACCTCTATATATCTGTCTGTGTATATACCTCTATATATCACTATATATCTGTCTGTATATACCTCTATATATCACTATATATCTGTCTATGTATACCTCTATATATCACTATATAGTCTGTGTATACCTCTATATATCACTATATATTGTCTGTGTATAACTCTATATATCACTATATATCTGTCTGTGTATACCTCTATATATCACTATATATCTGTCTGTGTATAACTCTATATATCTATCTGTGTATACCTCTATATATCGCTATATATCTGTCTGTGTATTACCTCTATATATCACTGTATATACCTCTATATATCACTATATATATGTCTGTATATACCTCTATATATCACTATATATCTGTCTGTATATACCTCTATATATCACTGTATATACCTCTATATATCACTATATATATGTCTGTATATACCTCTATATATCACTATATATCTGTCTGTGTATACCTCTATATATCTATCTGTGTATACCTCTATATATCGCTATATATCTGTCTGTATATACCTCTATATATCACTGTATATATCTCTATATATATGTCTGTATATACCTCTATATATCACTATATATCTGTCTGTATATACCTCTGTATATCACTGTATATACCTCTATATATCACTATATATCTGTCTGTATATACCTCTATATATCACTGTATATCACTGTATATACCTCTATATATCACTATATATCTGTCTGTATATACCTCTATATATCACTATATATCTGTCTGTGTATACCTCTATATATCTGTCTGTGTATACCTCTATATCCTGTATATACTCTATATATCACTATATATGTCTGTATATACCTCTATATATCTGTCTGTATATACCTCTATATATCACTATATATCTGTCTGTATACCTCTATATATCACTGTATATACACTGATATCTGTGTATATACCTCTATAAATCACTATATATCACTGTATATACCTCTATATATCTGTCTGTGTATACCTCTATATATCACTATATATCTGTCTGTGTATACCTCTATATATCACTGTATATCTGTGTATATACCTCTATAAATCACTATATATCACTGTATATACCTCTATATATCACTGTATATCTGTCTGTGTATACCTCTATATATCACTATATAGTCTGTCTGTGTATACCTCTATATATCACTATATATCTGTCTGTGTATACCTCTATATATCACTATATATCTATCTGTGTATACCTCTATATATCACTATATATCTGTCTGTGTATACCTCTATATATCTGTCTGTGTATACCTCTATATATCTGTCTGTGTATATACCTCTATATATCACTATATATCTGTCTGTGTTTACCTCTATATATCACTATATATCTGTCTGTGTATACCTCTATATATCACTATATATCACTGTATATACCTCTATATATCACTATATATCTGTCTGTGTATACCTCTATATATCACTATATATCTGTCTGTGTATACCTCTATATATCTGTCTGTGTATACCTCTATATATCGCTATATATCTGTCTGTGTATACCTCTATATATCACTTGTATATACCTCTATATATCACTATATATCTGTCTGTGTATATACCTCTATATTATCACTATATAGCTGTCTGTGTATTCCTCTATATATCACTGTATATACCTCTATATATCACTATATATCTGTCTGTGTATACCTCTATATATCACTATATATCTGTCTGTGTATACCTCTATATATCACTGTGTATATCTCTATATATCACTATATATCTGTCTGTGTATACCTCTATATATCACTATATATCTGTCTGTATATACCTCTATATATCACTATATATCTGTCTGTGTATACCTCTATATATCTGTCTGTGTATACCTCTATATATCACTGTATATACCTCTATATATCACTATATATATGTCTGTATATACCTCTATATATCTGTCTGTATATACCTCTATATATCACTATATATCTGTCTGTGTATACCTCTATATATCACTGTATATCTGTGTATATACCTCTATATATCACTGTATATACCTCTATATATCACTGTATATCTGTCTGTGTATACCTCTATATATCACTGTATATCTGTCTGTGTATACCTCTATATATCACTGTATATCTGTCTGTGTATACCTCTATATATCACTGTATATCTGTCTGTGTATACCTCTATATATCACTATATATCTGTCTGTGTATACCTCTATATATCACTATATATCTGTCTGTGTATACCTCTATATATCACTATATATCTGTCTGTGTATACCTCTATATATCACTATATATCTGTCTGTGTATACCTCTATATATCACTATATATCTGTCTGTGTATACCTCTATATATCACTATATATCTGTCTGTGTATACCTCTATATTTCACTATATATCACTGTATATACCTCTATATATCTGTCTGTGTATACCTCTATATATCTGTCTGTGTATATACCTTCTATATATCACTATATATCTGTCTGTATATACCTCTATATATCACTATATATCTGTCTGTGTATACCTCTATATATCACTATATATCTGTCTGTGTATACCTCTATATATTCACTATATATCTGTCTGTGTATACCTTCTATATATCACTATATATCTGTCTGTATATACCTCTATATATCACTATATATCTGTCTGTGTATACCTCTATATATCCTATATCTTCTGTGTATAACTCTATATATCACTATATATCTGTCTGTGTATACCTCTATATATCACTATATATCTGTCTGTGTATAACTCTATATATCTATCTGTGTATACCTCTATATATCGCTATATATCTGTCTGTGTATACCTCTATATATCACTGTATATACCTCTATATATCACTATATATATGTCTGTATATACCTCTATATATCACTATATATCTGTCTGTATATACCTCTATATATCACTATATATCTGTCTGTGTATACCCTCTATATATCACTATATATCTGTCTGTGTATAACTCTATATATCACTATATATCTGTCTGTGTATACCTCTATATATCACTATATATCTGTCTGTGTATAACTTATATATCTATCTGTGTACTCTATATATCGCTATATATCTGTCTGTGTATACCTCTATTATATCACTGTATATACCTCTATATATCACTATATATATGTCTGTATATACCTCTATATATCACTATATATCTGTCTGTGTTATACCTCTATATATCTATCTGTATACCTCTATATATCGCTATATATCTGTCTGTATATACCTCTATATATCACTGTATATATCTCTATATATCACTATATATATGTCTGTATATACCTCTATATATCACTATATATCTGTCTGTATATACCTCTATATATCTACTGTATATACCTCTATATATCACTATATATCTGTCTGTATATACCTCTATATATCACTGTATATCACTGTATATACCTCTATATATCACTATATATCTGTCTGTATATACCTCTATATATCACTATATATCTGTCTGTGTATACCTCTTATATCTGTCTGTGTATACCTCTATATATCACTGTATATACCTCTATATATCACTATATATATGTCTGTATATACCTCTATATATCTGTCTGTATATACCTCTATATATCACTATATATCTGTCTGTGTATACCTCTTTATATCACTGTATATCTGTGTATATACCTCTATAAATCACTATATATCACTGTGTATACCTCTATATATCACTATATATCTGTCTGTGTATACTCTATATATCACTATATATCTGTCTGTGTATACCTCTATATATCACTATATATCTGTCTGTGTATACCTCTATATATCACTATATATCTGTCTGTGTATACCTCTATATTCACTATATATCTGTCTGTGTATACCTCTATATATCACTATATATCTGTCTGTGTATACCTCTATATATCACTATATATCACTGTATATACCTCTATATATCACTATATATCTGTCTGTGTATACCTCTATATATCACTATATATCTGTCTGTGTATACCTCTATATATCTGTCTGTGTATACCTCTATATATCGCTATATATCTGTCTGTGTATACCTCTATATATCACTGTATAACCTCTATATATCACTATATAGCTGTCTGTGTATTCCTATATATCACTGTATATACCTCTATATATCACTATATATCTGTCTGTGTATACCTCTATATATCACTATATATCTGTCTGTGTATACCTCTATATATCTGTCTGTGTATACCTCTATATATCACTATATATCTGTCTGTATATCTCTATATATCACTATATAGCACTGTATATACCTCTATATATCACTGTATATCAGTCTGTGTACCTCTATATCACTATATCGTCTGTGATACCTCTATATATCACTGATAATCAGTCTGTGTATACCTCTATATATCACTGTATATACCTCTGATATCTGTCTGTATATACCTCTATATATCACTATATATCTGTCTGTGTATACCTCTATATATCACTGTATATACCTCTATATATCACTATATATCTGTCTGTGTACCTCTATATCACTGTATATACCTCTATATATCACTATATATCTGTCTGTGTATACCTCTATATATCACTGTATATCTGTCTGTATACCTCTATATATCACTGTATATCTGTCTGTGTATACCTCTATATATCACTGTATATCTGTCTGTATACCTCTATATATCACTGTATATCTGTCTGTGTATACCTCTATATATCACGTATATCAGTCTGGTATACCTCTATATCTGTCTGTGTATACCTCTATATATCCCTATATCTGTCTGTGTATACCTCTATATCACTATATATCACTGTATATACCTCTATATATCTGTCTGTGTATACCTCTATATATCACTATATATCTGTCTGTGTATACCTCTATATATCACTGTATATACCTCTATATATCACTATATATCTGTCTGTGTATACCTCTATATATCACTATATATCTGTCTGTGTATACCTCTATATATCTGTCTGTGTATACCTCTATATATCGCTATATATCTGTCTGTGTATACCTCTATATATCACTGTATATACCTCTATATATCACTATATATCTGTCTGTGTATATACCTCTATATATCACTATATAGCTGTCTGTGTATTCCTCTATATATCACTGTATATACCTCTATATATCACTATATATCTGTCTGTGTATACCTCTATATATCACTGTGTATATCTCTATATATCACTATAATCTGTCTGTGTATACCTCTATATATCACTATATATCTGTCTGTATACCTCTATATATCACTATATATCTGTGTATACCTCTTATATATCACTATATACCTCTATATATCACTGTATATACCTCTGTATCATATCTGTAATCGTGTGTATACCTCTATATATCTGTCTGTGTATACCTCTATATATCACTATATATCTGTCTGTATATATCTCTATAGCACTGTATATACCTCTATATATCACTGTATATCAGTCTGTGTATACCTCTATATCTATATATATCTGTGTATACCTCTATATATCACTATATCAGTCTGTGTATACCTCTATATATCACTATATATCTGTCTGTGTATACCTCTATATATCACTGTATATCAGTCTGTGTATACCTCTATATATCACTGTATATACCTCTATATATCTGTCTGTATATACCTCTATATATCACTATATATCTGTCTGTGTATACCTCTATATATCACTGTATATACCTCTATATATCACTATATATCTGTCTGTGTATACCTCTATATATCACTGTATATCTGTCTGTGTATACCTCTATATATCACTGTATATCTGTCTGTATATATCACTATATATCACTATATATCTGTCTGTGTATACCTCTATATATCACTGTATATACCTCTATATATCACTATATATTGTCTGTGTATACCTCTATATATCACTGTATATCTGTCTGTGTATACCTCTATATATCACTGTATTATCTGTCTGTGTATACCTCTATATATCACTGTATATCTGTCTGTATATATCACTATATATCACTATATATCTGTCTGTGTATACCTCTATATATCACTGTATATCTGTCTGTGTATACCTCTATATATCACTGTATATCTGTCTGTATATATCACTATATATCACTATATATCTGTCTGTGTATACCTCTATATATCACTGTGTATACCTCTATATATCACTGTATATCAGTCTGTATATATCACTATATATCACTATATATCTGTCTGTGTATACCTCTATATATCACTGTGTATACCTCTATATATCACTGTATATCTGTCTGTGTATACCTCTATATATCACTGTATATCTGTCTGTATATATCACTATATATCACTATATATCTGTCTGTGTATACCTCTATATATCACTGTATATCTGTCTGTGTATACCTCTATATATCACTGTATATCTGTCTGTATATATCACTATATAGCACTATATATCTGTCTGTGTATACCTCTATATATCACTGTGTATACCTCTATATATCACTGTATATCAGTCTGTGTATACCTCTATATATCACTATTATCTGTCTGTGTATACCTCTATATAACACTGTATATCTGTGTATATACCTCTATATATCACTATATATCTGTCTGTGTATACCTCTATATATCACTATATATCTGTCTGTGTATACCTCTATATATCACTGTATATCACTGTATATCTGTCTGTATATACCTCTATATATCACTATATATCTGTCTGTATATACCTCTATATATCACTATATATCTGTCTGTATATACCTCTATATATCACTGTATATACCTCTATATATCACTATATATCTGTCTGTGTATACCTCTATATATCACTATATATCTGTCTGTGTATACCTCTATATATCACTATATATCTGTCTGTATATACCTCTATATATCACTATATATCTGTCTGTATATACCTCTATATATCACTATATATCTTCTGTTATACCTCTATATATCACTGTATATCTGTCTGTGTATACCTCTATATATCACTATATATCTGTCTGTATATACCTCTATATATCACTGTATATACCTCTATATATCACTATATATCTGTCTGTATATACCTCTATATATCACTATATATCTGTCTGTGTATACCTCTATATATCACTATATATCTGTCTGTGAATACCTCTATATATCACTATATATCTGTCTGTGTATACCTCTATATATCACTGTATATCTGTCTGTGTATACCTCTATATATCACTATATATCTGTCTGTATATACCTCTATATATCACTGTATATACCTCTATATATCACTATATATCTGTCTGTATATATCTCTATATATCACTATATATCTGTCTGTGTATACCTCTATATATCACTATATATCTGTCTGTGTATACCTCTATATATCACTATATATCACTGTATATACCTCTATATATCACTATATATCTGTCTGTGTATACCTCTATATATCACTATATATCTGTCTGTGTATACCTCTATATATCTGTCTGTGTATACCTCTATATATCGCTATATATCTGTCTGTGTATACCTCTATATATCACTGTATATACCTCTATATATCACTATATATCTGTCTGTGTATACCTCTATATATCACTGTGTATATCTCTATATATCACTATATATCTGTCTGTGTATACCTCTATATATCACTATATATCTGTCTGTATACCTCTATATATCACTATATATCTGTGTATACCTCTATATATCACTATATACCTCTATATATCACTGTATATACCTCTGTATATCACTGTATATCTGTCTGTGTATACCTCTATATATCTGTCTGTGTATACCTCTATATATCACTATATATCTGTCTGTATATATCTCTATATAGCACTGTATATACCTCTATATATCACTGTATATCAGTCTGTGTATACCTCTATATATCACTATATATCTGTCTGTGTATACCTCTATATATCACTGTATATCAGTCTGTGTATACCTCTATATATCACTATATATCTGTCTGTGTATACCTCTATATATCACTGTATATCAGTATGTGTATACCTCTATATATCACTGTATATACCTCTATATATCTGTCTGTATATACCTCTATATATCACTATATATCTGTCTGTGTATACCTCTATATATCACTGTATATACCTCTATATATCACTATATATCTGTCTGTGTATACCTCTATATATCACTGTATATCTGTCTGTGTATACCTCTATATATCACTGTATATCTGTCTGTATATATCACTATATATCACTATATATCTGTCTGTGTATACCTCTATATATCACTGTATATACCTCTATATATCACTATATATCTGTCTGTGTATACCTCTATATATCACTGTATATCTGTCTGTGTATACCTCTATATATCACTGTATATCTGTCTGTGTATACCTCTATATATCACTGTATATCTGTCTGTATATATCACTATATATCACTATATATCTGTATGTGTATACCTCTATATATCACTGTATATCTGTCTGTGTATACATCTATATATCACTGTATATCTGTCTGTATATATCACTATATATCACTATATATCTGTCTGTGTATACCTCTATATATCACTGTGTATACCTCTATATATCACTGTATATCAGTCTGTATATATCACTATATATCACTATATATCTGTCTGTGTATACCTCTATATATCACTGTGTATACCTCTATATATCACTGTATATCTGTCTGTGTATACCTCTATATATCACTGTATATCTGTCTGTATATATCACTATATAGCACTATATATCTGTCTGTGTATTCCTCTATATATCACTGTGTATACCTCTATATATCCCTGTATATCAGTCTGTGTATACCTCTATATATCACTATATATCTGTCTGTGTATACCTCTATATATCACTGTATATACCTCTATATATCACTGTATATCTGTCTGTGTATACCTCTATATATCACTGTATATCTGTCTGTATATATCACTATATAGCACTATATATCTGTCTGTGTATTCCTCTATATATCACTGTGTATACCTCTATATATCACTGTATATCAGTCTGTGTATACCTCTATATATCACTATATATCTGTCTGTGTATACCTCTATATATCACTGTATATCTGTGTATATACCTCTATATATCACTATATATCTGTCTGTGTATACCTCTATATATCACTATATATCTGTCTGTGTATACCTCTATATATCACTGTATATCACTGTATATCTGTCTGTATATACCTCTATATATCACTATATATCTGTCTGTATATACCTCTATATATCACTATATATCTGTCTGTATATACCTCTATATATCACTGTATATACCTCTATATATCACTATATATCTGTCTGTGTATACCTCTATATATCACTATATATCTGTCTGTGTATACCTCTATATATCACTATATATCTGTCTGTATATACCTCTATATATCACTATATATCTGTCTGTATATACCTCTATATATCACTATATATCTGTCTGTGTATACCTCTATATATCACTGTATATCTGTCTGTGTATACCTCTATATATCACTATATATCTGTCTGTATATACCTCTATATATCACTGTATATACCTCTATATATCACTATATATCTGTCTGTATATACCTCTATATATCACTATATATCTGTCTGTGTATACCTCTATATATCACTATATATCTGTCTGTGAATACCTCTATATATCACTATATATCTGTCTGTGTATACCTCTATATATCACTGTATATCTGTCTTTGTATACCTCTATATATCACTATATATCTGTCTGTATATACCTCTATATATCACTGTATATACCTCTATATATCACTATATATCTGTCTGTATATACCTCTATATATCACTATATATCTGTCTGTGTATACCTCTATATATCACTATATATCTGTCTGTGTATACCTCTATATATCACTATATATCTGTCTGTGTATACCTCTATATATCACTATATATCTGTCTGTGTATACCTCTATATATCACTGTATATCTGTCTGTGTATACCTCTATATATCACTGTATATCTGTCTGTGTATACCTCTATATATCACTATATATCTGTCTGTGTATACCTCTATATATCTGTCTGTATATATCACTATATATCTGTCTGTATATACCTCTATATATCACTGTATATACCTCTATATATCACTGTATATACCTCTATATATACCTCTATATATCACTGTATATACCTCTATATATCACTATATATCTGTCTGTATATACCTCTATATATCACTGTATATACCTCTATATATCACTGTATATACCTCTATATATCACTATATATCTGTCTGTGTATACCTCTATATATCACTATATATCTGTCTGTGTATACCTCTATATATCTGTCTGTGTATACCTCTATATATCACTATATATATATGTCTGTATATACCTCTATATATCACTATATATCTGTCTGTGTATACCTCTATATATCACTGTATATACCTCTATATATCACTGTATATCTGTCTGTGTATACCTCTATATATCACTGTATATCTGTCTGTGTATACCTCTATATATCACTATATATCTGTCTGTGTATACCTCTATATATCACTGTATATCTGTCTGTATATACCTCTATATATCACTATATATCTGTCTGTGTATACCTCTATATATCACTATATATCTGTCTGTGTATACCTCTATATATCACTGTATATACCTCTATATATCTGTCTGTATATACCTCTATATATCACTGTATATACCTCTATATATCACTATATATCTGTCTGTTAAAAGACTTGATAAAGACTTTAGCCTTGATATGAAGTCTTTGTGGTCCATCACTTTGGACATTGTATAAATAAGACCTACCCCACTGTGTTGTTGTTTTTTTTGAGTTTTAGCAAAAAAGAATATTACTGCTGATTGTCGCTATATTTTAGAGAAGGGCCTCAATCCTGATGTGTTCAATGATTGGCGCTTAATGTATGTTCACCATTGATGTGTTTCTGTACTAACCTCAGGCTGCTGTGTCTGACAACAGATGAGAAGATCTCTCTGTAATCCATCCCGGACTTTTGTGTGTATCCCTTGACAACAAGATGGGCTTTATACCATGCGATAGTACCGTCCACATTCACTTTCTTACAAAAGACCCACTTGTTCCTGATCACTTGGCCTGTCAACTACAGTCCATGTATGATTGTCATCCAGAGCTTTTAACTTTGTATCAATGTTAGTCGCGGCGCCCACGGGCACCGCAGCGACTCTCCTTCCCTCTGCGGGCGTCCCGGCTGTCGCAATGACGACCAGGATGTCACTTCCGGAGCTTTCGTCCCAGTTGCCTAGGCAACAACCGGGACGCTTGAGATTCCCTGCCGTCGGGCCTGGCCAGCTGTCACAGCCGGGCGCCCGCAGGTCCGTGTAGGGTCAGCCACTCATGACTGTTTAGATGATATATTCAGCTGGCACTCTGCCTTCTCATCGGCCAGTAGTGCCATGTATTAATTAGCCACTCCTGGGTATACTTTCAGGGCTCTTCCCTGATTGGCTGTGAGTACTACTTAAGGCAGTGAGGGCTGAGCCTCACTGCCGGTTATAGCGTTCTGCCTCAGCACTGCTACCTGCTCCTGTGTTTGATTGGTACTTTAAACCTTGGATTGCTTTCACGTGTATGACCTCTGCCTGTACCCGGACTCTGAACCATAGCCTGTGACCCTGATCTTCTGTGTGTACCCGGACTCTGAACCAATGCCTGTGACCCTGATCTTCTGCCTGTACCCGGACTCTGAACCAATGCCTGTGACCCTGACCCTGCTGGTACCTGACAGCTCCACCGTTGCTCTTTCCAGTCCGCAGATCTCTGGCCTATCCTGCTCTGTTCTTTACCTCCTGTACCTGTGCGCTGCCGTGTTAGCATAAACTTGTACTACTCTGAGCATAAGTCCTGGGGGCATCCGAGTACCTGTAAGCATAACCGGTCTCTACGGGAAAGGCAGCTGCTAAAGGTGAAGACCTCTACCCCTTGTTTTACAAGTTTATGTCACACTGGTGACCATAACATTATAACTGGCCATGAAGATTGGAGGTAATTCTGCCATGGACAACAGTGACCCGACCCTTTCTCCAGCACAGGTCCTGGCTAATCAGATCCAGGCTATACAGGGTTTATCTCATTGCTTGCAAGTACAAGAAGAGTCCTCCAGAAACCCACAGCCTCAGCAGGCCTCCTCTGGCGTCTCTTCGGA